>NW_028261382.1:101797344-101809844 GCF_051295495.1 Thamnophis sirtalis | reverse complement strand
AGGGAAGGGAGACGGGGAGGGAATAGGGAAAGGGAGGGGAGCAATGAAGAAGGGAAGGGGAAAGGGAAGGGAAGAAGAAGGGAAAGGGAGGGGAGGGAATAGGGAAGGAAGAAGGGGAGGAGAGAGAATAGGGAAAGGGAGGGGAGCAATGAAGAAGGGAAGGGGAAAGGGAAGGGAAGAAGAAGGGAAAGGGAGGGGAGGGAATAGTGAAGGAAGAAGGGGAGGAGAGGGAATAGGGAAAGGGAGGGGAGCAATGAAGAAGGGAAGGGAAAAGGGAAGGGAAGAAGAAGGGAAAGGGAGGGGAGGGAATAGGGAAGGAAGAAGGGGAGGAGAGAGAATAGGGAAAGGGAGGGGAGCAATGAAGAAGGGAAGGGGAAAGGGAAGGGAAGAAGAAGGGAAAGGGAGGGGAGGGAATAGGGGAGGGAATAGGGAAGGAAGAAGGGGAGGGGAGGGAATAGGGAAAGGGAGGGGAGCAATGAAGAAGGGAAGGGAAAAGGGAAGGGAAGAAGAAGGGAAGGGGAAAAGGAAGAAAAAAGAGAAACAGAAGAAAAGGAAAAAAGAGAGAAGGAGAGAAGAATGAATGGGGTTAGATCATCATACATGTCTCAACGTGGTCTTTCCGGTGTATCTTAATAGATTATGTTTTAAAACTTGTTTCTTAGCTCTGTTAGGATCAAACATGTTTATGACCTTCCTCTATTTTGTCCTTCTAATTTCTTTCCGTCCCCCAAGAGAAAATTCCCATCCGACTTTCTGTTGGAGAGGAAAAGAGCCCATCCTTGGCCCCAGCTGCCTTCTCACTCTCTCAGACTTAACCTGGTTTCTTAATTAATCCACGGTCTGAGTTGGTTGCAATCGATCGATATTTATACTAACCCAACAGGCTTGCACAAAACGCCACACTGAAAGGGAAGTTTGAAGCTAACCAAGTTTAGCATCTTTGGCAAATCGCAGAGGTTAAATCTTTATCCAGTTGGTTCGATTGGGGGCGGACACAACCAGTGTGTTCCAGTTGGCAGACAACAGCGTTAACTGACATTGTTAGAAGCTTTGTACCTGGTGTTTCCCTGTGGAATTCAATGGGCCGATCATCTGAATGGCATCAAAAATTATCCAGTACAAAGAGACTAGAAAAGATAATTCCCCATTTAAGGACTACAGAAGAGAGGGAGAGAAACAGAGGGATGGAACAGCTTGCCACTAGAAGTTGTAGATGCTTCATCACTCGAGGCTTTTAAGAAGAGGCTGGAAAGCCACTTGTCTGAAATGATATAGCGTTTCCTGCCAAGCAGGGGGCTGGACTAGAAGACCTCTGAGGTCCCTTCCAGCTCTATTCTGATTGAAATGGCATAGGGTCTCCTGATTGAGCAGGGGGTTGGACTAGAAGACCTCCAGGGTCCCTTCCAGCTCTGTTCTGATTGAAATGGCATGGGCTCTTCTGATTAAACAGGGGCGTGGACTAGAAGACCTCCAAGGTCCCTTCCATTACATTGTGATTGAAATGGCATGGGGCCTCCTGCTTGAGCAGGGGGTTAGACTAGAAGACCTTCAAGATCCCTTCCAAGTCTACTCTGATTGAAATGGTCTCCTGATTGAGCAGGGGGTTGGACTAGAAGACCTCCAAGGTCCCTTCCAGCTCTATTCTGATGGAAATGGTCTCCTGATTGAGCAGGGGGTTGGACTAGAAGACCTCCAAGGTCCCTTCCAGCTCTATTCTGATTGAAATGGTCTCCTGATTGAGCAGGGGGTTGGACTAGAAGACCTCCAAGGTCCCTTCCAGCTCTATTCTGATGGAAATGGTCTCCTGATTGAGCAGGGGGTTGGACTAGAAGACCTCCAGAGTCCCTTCCAGTTCTATTCTGATTGAAATGGCATAGGGTCTCCTGCTTGAGCAGGGGGCTGGACTAGAAGACCTCCAGGGTCCCTTCCAGCTCTATTCTGATTCAAACAAGATCACATGGAGTGTTTGTACCACTTTATAATGCCTTGGTAAGACCACTATGGAACACTGCACCCAGTTTTGGTCACCGCAGTGCCGAGGTGGGAACAACCAAAGGCATAAGAACAGATTAGGCAACATCTGATTCCAAAGGGACCCCTCACCTGGGAGAGAGAGACCTTGGAGTCCATGGGGAGGATCCCTTAAATATGAGCCAGCTGTGTGCAGCAGCCAAAAAAGCTAACACCATCCTTGATTGCATAAACAAGAGACATAGAATCAAAATCACCTGAAGTATTATTACTGTTTTATAAAGTAAAGCCACACCTGGAATCCTGCACCCAGTTTTGGTCCCCACATTACAAAAAAGATGTTGAAACTTTGGAAAAAGGGCAGAGAAAAAAGCAGCTAAGATGATTAAAGGCCTGGAGATTAAAACAGATGAACGGTTGCAAGATTTTGGTATGGCTGATCTAGAGAAAAAAAAGGACTAGGGGGGACATGATAGCAACATTCCGGTATTTGAGGGGCTGCCCCAAAGAGGAGGGGGACACCTTATTCTCCAAAGCACCAGAAGGGAAGACGAGAAACAATAGATGGAAACTAATCAAGCAGAGAAGCAACTTAGAAGGAAGGAGGAACTTCCTAACAGCGAAGACAATTAACCAGTGGAACAGCTTGCCACCAGATGTCAGGGGTGCTTCCGTCACTGGAGGTTTTCAAGAAAAGACTGGACAGCCGTTGGTCCTGAATAGTATTGTGGGAAGTTATCACCCAGCCCTCTCCCAGAAAAATGAAATATCCTAGGAAATATTGAAAAGGCAGAATATTTCTCTGGATGTGAAAAAGGAAGAAACACGCTGTAAAAGACAGAATAGCTGCCTGTAGCTTCCTGCCCATCCCCACTTTGTCAATAGCGAATTGAGAAGGCCAGGCTAGCCCACTTTACATAATAAAGACTTCTCCACTGCAGCTGCAGGGGGAAGGGATATTGGAGCGTTACTCAATTCTCCACATGGCATCTGAGACCTCATCTATGCCTGGATTCAAAACGCAGCCTAGAGAGTAGCCCCCTGCATGGCACCATGAGAGTCTGACAACCAATCAGAATACATTTCTTACACAGGAACAGGAAACAGAGAGGTGGGACTAAACAGGGTATTAAAAAGCCTAGCAAGCCCCTCCTTCAGCCCTTCTCTTCTTCTCCACCAACATTGAAGCATGTGATCACCTTTTCTGTCCAGGGCTCAAGCCATGTGGCCCCGTCCACCAATAAACCATCTTTCCAAGCAGCCTCCATGTCTCCAGTGTCTTTTTCCCCCACTTGGAGCCGAACCCAGAAGGACATGTCTTTCAACAGTATAGAGCAGGAGCTTCCAACCTTGGGAACTTTTAAGATTGGTGGACTTCAATTCCCAGAATTCCCCAGCCAGCCAGCATGGCTGGCTGGGGAATTCTGGGAGTTGAAGTCCACCAGTCTTAAAAGTTCCCAAGATTGGACAGCCCTGGTCTCAGGGTCTCCCACTTGAGCAGGGGGTGGACTAGAAGACCTCCAAGGTCTTCTCTGGTCTTCTCTAACCTATAACACCCCCCCCCCAGCCATCGTTTTGGGAATTGTAGCATGGGGGCGACTCATTGGGGAACCCAGGAAAATAGGTCACGATGCTTTTATTTGTCTGTTTGTCTGTTTATTGGATTTTCCGATGGCCGCAATCGGATGACTCTCAGAGGCTTAGGGAAATAGAAAGGCCTCCGTAGAGCAATAGAAAGTGGGGAAAAAACCCGTGAGCCTTAATTTCAAATTAAAACAATATTCAAAGAAGCTTTTTGCATTTCCAGTGGCAAATTAATTTGTTTCAAAAGCCCCCCTGGAATTGTTCTGTTCTGACCCGTGGCTGGAAATGCCGGCAAGGGTCAGGGCAGACCCCCCCCTCCCCCTGTGCCAGGCCTGAGTGTGCAAAAGTGAAGCCCAAGTGGATATGGGGGGGGGTGTTCCACCCCCTGGGGCTGCCATGAGCAAACACAGCAGGAAAGGAAGAAAATAGATGAAGAAGGGTGGGGAAGGAAAAGAAAGGGAAAGGAACGGAAAAGAAAGGAAAAGGAAAGCGAAAGGAAAGGGATGGAAAGGAAAAGAAAGGAAAAGAAAGGGAAGGGAAGAAGGGAAAGGGAAGAAGAAAAGAAAAGAAAAGGAAAGAAAGGAAAGAAGGAAAGGGGAAGGGAAGAAAGGAAAGGAAAGAAGGGGAAGGGAAGAAAAGAAAGGGAAGGGAAGAAGGAAAGAGGAAGGAAAGAAGGGAAAGGGAAGAGAAAGGAAAGGGAAAGGGCCGGAAAGGAAAAGAAAGAGAAAGAAAGGGAAGAAGAGGAAGGGAAGAAAGGAAAGGAAAGGAAAGAAGGAAAGCGGAGGGGAAGAAAGGAAAGGAAAAGAAAGGGGAAGGGAAGAAGAAAAGAAAGGAAAGGAAAGAAGGGGAAGAAAAGAAAGGGAAGAAGGAAAGAGGAAGGAAAAGGAAAAGGGAAGAGAAAGGAAAGGGACGGAAAGGAAAAGAAAGAAAAAGAAAGGGAAGAAGAGGAAGGGAAGAAAGGAAAGAAGGAAAGGGGATGGGAAGAAAGGGAAGGAAAAGAAAGGAAAGGGAAGAAGGGGAAGGGAAGAAGGGAAAGGGACGGAAAGGAAAAGAAAGGAAAGGAAAGAAGGAAAGGGGGAGGGAAGAAGAGGAAGGAAAGAAGGAAAAGGGAAGAGAAAGGAAGGGAAGGGAAAAGTTCCCCAACATTGTCCAGAAGGTGAGAGTCGGACTGATAGGGAGACTGTGCAAAGGGGGGGGGGGGTGTCCGTCCGTCCGTCCGTCCTTGTCCTTCCCCAGAGCCCTGCACCCATTCCGCTGCCCCTTCCCCTTTTCCCCAGGAAGGGAGGGAGGGAGGGAGGGAGGGGAAAGGCGAGGGGGGGGGCCCTCCTGGGGGGTGACCTCTCTGCCCCTCCGCCTCTCCCCGCAGATGCGCCTCAATTAAATTCGGAAATACATTTTTTAATAGGACTTTCACCTCAGCTCCCTCTCGGGCTATTAAACCCATTATGGCAGAGTTAAGTAAAGAACATGCTTTGGGGGGGGGGGGGGAGATGGAGAGACCGTCTTGCAGTTGTCAGCGGGTGTTTATGGCCCCCGCCAAGGTTGTCTCCATTAAAGATTCACGAGCCATTTCCGACCGGCCGGACGGCTCAGAACTCTCCATTAGAGACTGGGCAGTGGGGCCGGGGGGGGGGGGGGAGGAAGCTGGGGAGGGGAGGGGGGCTGGCCAGTTACTGTCTCGCTTTGTCAGGAGGGGCTACTACCTGGCAACACCCACAGACTGTGGCCAGGAAACACTGTGGGGTGCAAAAGGATGGTTAAACTTTGGAAGGGACCTTGGAGGTCTTCTAGTCCAGCCCCCTGCCTAGGCAGGAAACCCTCCCAGACAAATGGTTCTCTGACCTCTTCTTAAAAGCTTCCAGTGTTGGAGCATTCACAACTTCTGGAGGCAAGGAGTTCCACGGATTCATTCCCCTCACTGTCATTTTGCTGAATGAGATACAGGGAGTCCTGGGCCTATGACTGCAGCTGAGTCCAAAATTCCCGTTGCTAAATGAGACAGGCTAATTAAGGCTAATAAAATGTCATTGACAGGAGGGGCTCTGTTAGGCATCGCTTGATCTGGGATCCATGGAAGGAAAGAAGAGGAGGGGAGCAATGAAGAAGGGAAGGGAAAAGGGGAGGAAGAAGAGAAGGGAATAGAGGAGGGAAGGAAGAAGGGAAGGAAAAAGAGAAGGGAAGGAAGAAAGGAAGGGAATAGAGGAGGGGAGCAATGAAGAAGGGAAGGAAGAAGGGAAGGAAGAAGGGAAGGAAGAAGGGAAGGGAAAAGAGAAGGAAAGGAAGAAGGGAATAGAGGAGGGAAGCTCCCTTTCCCTCCCTTTCTTATTTTCTCCTTAACTTACTTTTTCTTTCTTCCTTTTCTTTCTTCTTCCCTCCCTCTTTATTTTCTCCTTAACTCGCTTTTTCTTTCTTTCTTTTTCTCTTTCCTTCTTTCTTTCCTTCTTTCTTTTTCTTTTCTTTCTTTCCTTCCTTCCTTTCTTTTCTTTCTTTCCTTCTTTATTTCTTTCCTTCTTTCTTTCTCTTTCTTCCTTTCTCCTCTCTCTCTTGTGGGGTGAACACACCCCACTCCTTACCAGCACTGATGATGTTCTTTAGTTAGGTCATGAAATGTCTGTAAGAAAACAGCCAAGTTCGGAGATTACCAAAGACCCCACAGTCCTCCTTCCTCTCCTCTCTGCACGCACCACTCCCTTCTAGCACTGATGATGCTACCTAGACGGGTCATGAAACATCTGAAAGAAAACCACCCAGCTCAGAGACCAACAAGAACACTTCAACCCTGAGCTACATCTCCTTTATGGATGACTTGCTTCGTTTCCAGCAGCCCAAAAGTTTTTCTTCAAACTTCTGTTACTTCCTGACATCCAAGTGAAGGCTGCCCATCATACAGAATACTTGGTCCCCTTTCACTACCTTCCAAAATGCGTCCACTGGTCAAGAAGGAAACAATAGATTTGTGCAGGCCAAACTGGACCTCGAGCCAAGGAAATGAAAGCCCAAGAAATGAATTTGCAGCTTTAAACGGTGCCATAATGTTGCACCGAGTTTGTTTCTCTTTCTCTCTCTTTCTCTCTCTTTCTTTCTTTCTCTCTCTCTCTCTCTCTCTCCCTCCCTCCCTCCCTCCCTCTCTCTCTCTGCTTGTTGGGATTGGAAGAGAGCCTTTTGCATTTTATTTCCAGGGAAATCAAACACAAATCAATACCGCTTAGAGCTGAAACAGGAGATAAAAGAAATCCCCAACTGCCTCAAAATTTGATTCCAGCTTCTGGGGCTTGAAGTATTTGTCCACTTCTGCGCCAGGTGGACTCTAAGAAGTCTCCAATGTTATTTTCTCTGCCCGGGGTTAGGCGCCCGGGGAGGCCGCATCGCTCGATTCCTGCTGGTGGGTGGGGCTGGAGGAGATATACGGATACCCCCCTCCCCTCCCCACTGTCATTTAGAAGACCTGCGAAGACTTGGCTCTCCGCTCAGGCCCTTGGCTGAGAGGGAGAAGGAAGAGCCCTCCTTGCTCCAGCGTCATTCTGCTGTCTCTCTTTCCCCATCTTTTTGCAGATTTTATTTTAATGCTTTCGTTGGGATTGCTAGGAGCCAGCGAGAGTGGCTGAGACCCAGACAACATACTCGGTGGGAGGGATGGGCTTGCAAGAGTGGGAAAGAGGGCATTCCTCTAAGACAGTCTTTCCCAAACTTGTCAACTTGAAGATGTCCGGACTTCAACTCCCAGAATTCCCCAGCCAGCGTTCGCTGGCTGGGGAATTCTGGGAGTTAAAGTCCGGACATCTTCAAGTTGCCAAGTTTGGGAAACACTGCTCTAAGAAAGCTAAGCTTGGTTAGTTTAGATCTTGGTTAGCTCAAGGATCCCCTCGCTCGGAGCCCAAGCAGGCTGGCAGATAGGCCGAGGCTCCTTGTGGTCACCCACCTTTTACTGATGGAAGAGAATGTTTCTAGCCCCAGGGTTGAACCGTGGGGTCCTCGGTGCTCTCTGAGCTTGGTGGTTTTCTTGCAGACAATTAATGACCCAACTAGGTAGCATCATCAGTGCTAGTAGGGAGTAGAGGTTGTGGATAGGAGGAGAGGAGGAGGAGGAGGAGGAGGAGGAGGAGGAGGAGGAGGAGGAGGAGGAGGAGGAGGAGGAGGAGAAGGGAGAGGAGAAGGGAGAGGAGGAAGAAGAAGAAGCTGGAAGAGGAGGATGACTATGGGGTCCTTGGTGCTCTCTGAGCTTGGTGGTTCTGTTGCAGACAATTAATGACCCAACTAGGTAGCATCATCAGTGCTAGAAGGGAGTAGAGGTTGTGGATAGGAGGAGGAGGAGGAGGAGGAGAGGGGGAGGAAGAAGAAGAAGAAGCTGGAGGAGGAGGGGGAGAGGAGGAAGACTATGGGGTCCTTGGTGCTCTCTGAGCTTGGTGGTTTTCTTGCAGACAATTAATGACCCAACTCGGTAGCATCATCAGTGCTAGAAGGGAGTAGAGGTTGTGGAGAGGAGGAGGAGGAGGAGAAGAAGAGGGAGGAGGAAGAAGAAGCTGGAAGAGAAGGAGGGGGAGAGGAGGAAGACTATGGAGTCCTTGGGGCTCTCTGAGCTGGGTGGTTTTCTTGCAGACGTTTCATGACCCAACTAGGGAATATCATCAGTGCTAGAAGGGAGAGGGGTTGTGGAGAGAAGGAGAGGAAGAGGAGGAAGAGGAGGAAGAAGAAGAAGAAGAAGAAGAAGAAGAAGAAGAAGAAGAAGAAGAAGAAGAAGAAGAAGAAGAACAACAACAACAACAACAACAACAACAACAACAACAACAAGAAGAACAAGAACAAGAACAAGAACAAGAACAAGAAATAATGATAGATGATGATGGAGTCCTTGGTGTTCTCTGAGCTGGGTGGTTTTCTTGCAGACATTTCATGACCCAACTAGGGAACATCAATGCTAGAAGGGGAGGGGGGTTGTGGAATGGAGCTGATGGAGGAGGAGGAGGAGGAGGAGGAGGAGGAGGAGGAGGAGGAGGAGGAGGAGGAGGAGGAGGAGGAGAAAAGGAGGACAAGGAAAAGAGGAGGAGATGTTTCATGACCCAACTAGGCAACATCACCAGTGCTAGAAGGGAGGGGGGTTGTGGAGAGAAGGAGAGGAAGGGGAAGAGGAGGAAGAGGAGGAGGAGGAGGAGGAGGAGGAGGAGGAAGAAGAAGAAGAAGAAGAAGAAGAAGAAGAAGAAGAAGAAGAAGAAGAAGAAGAAGAAGAAGAAGAAGAAGAAGAAGAAGAAGAAGAAGAAAATAATAATAATGATAGATGATGATGGAGTCCTTGGTCCTCTCTGAGCTTGGTGGTTTTCTTGCAGATGTTTCATGACCCAACTAGGCAACATCACCAGTGCTAGAAGGGGGGCCCCACTTGCTTCCTATTTCTGTACTCGTGGCTTGCCCTGTCCGTGTGCGTGGGGGCATCCTTGGTGGTTCCCTGATGAGGGCTGATCATCACCCAACTTTTATTCCAACTCGTTTTCCAAACTAGAACAATCTCTCCAGCCGACCATCCATCCAATCCCTCGAGTCGAACTTCCGAAGCTCACGCAGCTCAACCCAGAGCCTGCAGGCCACCTCCAGGCTTCCTCCAGGGTGGCACAGGACTCCCCAGGATGCAATGGAGGAGGAGGAGCAGAAGACCCCTTCTTGGAGGCCACCTGAGCAGAGGCATCTCCTGCCAAAACTGCAGCCTGTTCCGTTGCTGGCGTGCCATTTTTTGGCAGCTGCAAGCCGAGAGGAGCCAGCAGTTGCCTTCCCTGGGAGAAGCCGAGAAACTGATGAAGAGGCAGATGTTACCAGACCCCTGGTGGACACTTTCCTCCCTGCAGGTGGAGATGCTCCCAAAACAGGGCGCTGCTGCCCTCTAGAGGCCGATGCTGGCATTGCGGTTTGATGGCAACAGCGGAAAAAAGCATCTGAAACAGGCAGCAGAATCTTCTTCTATGCTCGGCGGAAGTTGAGCGTTAGCCAAAGAAGCCAACACAATCCTGGGTTGCATAAACAAGAGAATCAAAATCACGTGAGGATTGGAACCGCTTTGAAAAGCCTTAGCAAGGCCACACCTGGAATCCGGCATCCGGTTTTGGTCCCCACATTACAACAAAGATGTTGAAACTTTGGGGGGAAAGTCGCAGAGAAGAGCAACGAAGATGATTAGAGGCCTGGAGGCTAAAACGGTTGCAAGATGTGGGCATGGCTACTCTAGAGAAAAGGAGGAGGAAGGAGGGACACGATATCAGTTCTCCAGTATTTAAGGGACTGCCACAAAGAGGGGCGGGGGGGGGATTTATTTTCCAAAGCACCACAAGCCAGGGGAAGAAACAATGGATGGGAATTAATCAAGGAGAGAAGCAAGCTGGAACTAAGGAGAAACTTCCTGAGAGGGAGGACAATTCACCAGTGGAACAGCTTGCCACAAGAGATGGTGGGTGCTACATCGCTGGAGGCCTTTATTTTTTTTAATATTTTTTTTATTTTATCAATTTTATATATACATTCACAATTATATGATCTCATAACTGTTATTAATAATATTTTTCTCCTTCTCTCCTTCCTTTCCCCCTTCCTTCTCTCCTACATTCCCTCCTTCCTTCTCTCCTACATTCCCTCCTTCCTTCTCTCCTTCCTTCCCGTAGGAGAAAAGGGGGGAAGGAAGGGGGAAAGGAAGGAGAGAAGAAGAAAAGGAGGGAAGGAAGGAAGGAGGGAAGGAGAGAAGGGGGAAGGAGGGAAGGAAGGGGAGCAGGAGAGAAGAAATGAGGGAAGGAAAGAAGGAGGGAGGGAAGAAGAAGTAGGACCATTGTAAGATAAGATGGATCTATGGGATGGTAAGAAAGCAATCTTCAAGTATATTGTCAACAGTAGGGAAAATTTGTTATTAATACATATTATTAATAACAGTTATGAGATCATATAATTGTGAATGTATATATGAAATTGATAAAATAAAATAAAGTCTTTGAACTGGGGTCCCCCTTGCTGTCTTTGGTGCCTTGCTGCCCCCTTGTGGCCCTTTGTGAAACTCGCCAGCCCATCCTGACCCTGGCGCGGAGCATCTCCCATCCCAAACAAACTCCATGTGGCTGGACTCAGCAGGCGGTGGCGGCAGCAGCAGCATGGGTCCAGGGCTCCAGCGAAGAGGCGGCTTGCCCACTGCAGGGCATCGTGCCAGGAGGGCCTCTGCTTTCTGCCATTGGCATCTTTTGTGTGAGTTTACTTGAGAGACCGCCTGCTGCCAATTACCTCCCACAGACCCATTAGATCTCACAGGGTTGGCCTCCTCCGGGTGCCATCTACCAGCCAATGCCACCTGGCTATTACCCGGGGGTGGGCCTTCTCTGCAGCAGCTCCGGCCTGGAATGAACTCCCCGCAGGGATTCGGACCCTCACCTCTCTCCAGGCCTTCCGAAAAGCCGTCAAAACCTGGCTGTGGGTGATGAGTTCCCTCCCCTCTCGACATGTATGGTTGTGCGACTGTTGCCTATTTTAATTATTTGTATTTTGTCTTTTATGTTCCCCCTTTTTTCCCCTTTGAATTGTTCGCCGCCCTGAGTCCTCCCGGAGAAGGGCGGCATACAAATAATAAAATTCTATTCTATTCTAATTCTTTTAGGGAGCGAATGACCTCCAGAAACTAAGCTGGATTGGGCTTGGGTGATATTTGGACGGGAGGTTAAACCAGAGGGGCTCCCCTGTCTTTTAATCTCTGGACTTTTTGCCCCACAGGGGACCCCCCCCAAAAAAATTCTCCTTTCCCCCAACTAAGTGGGCCTCTTCTCTTCTTCTCCTGGGGCGCCCGCAATATGGGTCAACACAGTCAGCAGATCTGAACAAAGAAAACACAACTCCCTTGTGTCGACGTCAGCAAAAGAACGAAAGAACAACCCTTAATAAAAACCCGTTTCTTTTTTAAACTTCTTTTTAAAAACGACTTTTAATTTATCGGAGGAGGCGCAGACACCCGGCGTTCCTATACAAGATGCAGTCAAAGTGTTTTGCCCCACTTAAAAAGAATGGCACGCAACCCGCAACCATGTCCCGGAGAGGTTTTGAAATACTTCAAATAGATTACTGTTATTATTATTATTATTATTTTTAAGAGATCCGTGTTGATTCCGCGGGGGGCTGCCCAGAATGCTGATGAGATGCTGTCGTATTTTTGTGCAAACAGGAAAAAACAGTTGCCGTTGTGACGTTGTTCTTTTGAACCAACACACACACACACACACACACACACACACACATATCCCCAGTTGTTTTAATTCACGCAACGCACACCTTTGCAAACTGATCGTTTCCACCTTTAGATGTCAAGTTGGCATGGAACTAATAGTTAATAGCTAAAATCCAATAACTTTTGATTGAGTAACTCGTCTGATAGAGCCATGATCGCTAACCCATGGCACACATGTCGGAAGTAGCATGCAGAGCCATCCCTCTGCGCAACGCCAGCTGTCACACGTAGCTCTCCGTGTTCCGGCGTGCACATGCGGGAGTGCCTAGAAACCAGAATATCACTTCCCTGGTGCACATACACGCGCCGGCCAGCTGGTCTTCGCACATCCATGCGCTCCAGAAACCAGAAGACTTAAGTGACCAGCGCGCATGCTGGAAATTGGAAGCTCAGCTCACGCCGGGGAAATGCTCTTCCAGTTTCTGGTGCTCCCCTGCAGGCACATGCGCAAGCACACGCCCGTTTCGGCACAGTGCCGAAAAGGTTCACCGACACTGTTTGGGGATCAATGGCTTTTTTTTTTGACCAGTGGACTTCAACTCCCAGAATTCATTGCGGACTTGGGAATTCTAGAGCCATGTTTCTCCCTTTTCAGGCAGGCGGACTTCAATTCCCAGCATAGCAATAGCAATAGCAGTTAGACTTATCTACCGCTTCATAGGGCTTTCAGCCCTCTCTAAGCGGTTTACAGAGTCAGCATATCGCCCCC
>NW_028261382.1:101647309-101797144 GCF_051295495.1 Thamnophis sirtalis | reverse complement strand
TCTATCTATCTATCTATCTATCTATCTTCTATATCTATCTTCTATATCTATCTTATCTATTATCTATCCATCCAAGGCTCAGGGTTGACTCAGCCTTCCATCCTTCCGAGGTGGGTAAAATGAGGACCCAGACTGTTGGGGGAGATATGCTGACTCTGTAAACTGCTTAGAGAGGGCTGAAAGCCCTATGAAGCGGTATATAAGTCTAACTGCTATTGCTATTGCTAATTAGTGTAGCAGACCTGTTAAAGCATTTTAGACTGAAAGTTTATTTGGATTCTCAGTCTTCCAGGTTGTCCCAAAGGTGCTTTTTTTTTTCAAGAGGCAACTGGACTTTCCTGGGTTTTCTTGGAAGACATTTCGCTACTCATCCAAGAAGCTTCTTCAGCTCTGACTGGATGGTTTAGACCAGGGGTGTCCAAACTTGGGAACTTTTAAGCCTTGTGGACTTCAACTCCCAGAATTCCCCAGCCAGGGTTAAAGTTCCCAAGTTTGGACACTCCTGGTTTAGACCGAGAGCTACATAGCATCACTTGGAGTCGGGGTGGGGTGGGTCCATGAACTGAAGAAGCTTCTGGGATGAGAAGTGAAAGGAGTTTAAGGAAAAACAAAGACAAAAAAGTTTTGGAAAAGCAACTTTGGGACAACCGTGACCTGGATGACGGAGAATCTCGGCAGACATTTCTGACTGTGAGAACGACTAACCAGTGGAACAGAAGTTGCCTCCAGAGGTTGTGGGGGCTCCATCGCTGGAGGCTTTTAAGAAGAGACTGGACAGACACTTGTCTGGATTGGTACAGGGTCTCCTGCTTGAGCAAGGGGGTGGACTAGACCAGTGTTTCTCAACCTTGGCAACTTGAAGATGTCCGGACTTCAACTCCCAGAATTCCCCAGCCAGCGAATGCTGGCTGGGGATTCTGGGAGTTGAAGTCCGGACATCTTCATGTTGTCAAGGTTGAGAAACACTGGACTAGACGACCTCCAGGGTCCCTTTCAACTCTGTTATTCAGTTGAGTCTGCCAGTGAAGGGAAGTTTTATGAGCTGTCTATTCCACTGGTCCTTACCTTCAGGAAATTCCACCTAACTGCTCCATCATTTCAGCCCCTTTTCTGGTCTTTCCCTCCCAGATGAGCACAGAACCAGCCTCTCCTCCCCTTGACAACCATTTGCATATCCAAAAACTGCCTCCCCACCAAACTTCTCTTCAGCACCTAACATACCCAGGTCTTTTCCCTCGTCTTCAAAGGACCTGTTTCCAGGTCCTTCGCGCCTCCGGGTGACTTTCCCTGAACTCACTCCAGGTTGTTAGCTGTTAGTTTTCTCCCCTGCGGAGTCCGGTGTCCCATATTCCGAGTGCAACCTGGCCAAGAGAGAGCAGAATTATTATTACAATTATTCCATAGATCTGGAGTCTGTATTCCTCCTCATACATCCCTAAATAGCTTCTCGAAGCTCCACTGTACGGTAGGCTCGCCAAAGCTGGTTCAAACTCTCCTCCAGGTTTTCAGGGACAGTTTGGACAACAACAAAAAAGAAGCAACCAGAATATAATTATTTGTAGCTCAGGGTTGAACGGGGGGGGGGGGGTGAGGGGATTCCTGGGTGCTCTCTGAGGTTCTTTGGTTTCTGGAAATATCAGAAGGAGAGAGAGAAATAGTGGGTAGGTACAGTAAGTAGTAGATAGATGGTTTGACAGAAAGATGGTGGATGGATGGATGCATAGATAGATAGATAGATAGATGGATGGATGGATGGATGGATGGATGGATGGAGGTAGGTAGGTAGGTAGGTAGGTAGGTAGGTAGGTAGGTAGGTAGGTAGGTAGGTAGATGATAGATATAGATAGATAGATAGATAGATAGATAGATAGATAGATAGATAGATAGATAGATAGATAGATAGATAGATAGATAGATAGATAGATAGATAGATAGATAGATAGATAGATAGATTGATTGATTGATGATAGAGATAGATAGATAGATAGATAGATAGATAGATAGATAGATAGATAGGTAGGTAGGTAGGTAGGTAGGTAGGTAGGTAGGTAGGTAGGTAGGTAGGTAGGTAGGTAGATAAGATAGATAGAAGAGAGAGAGGGGGATATAGATATAGATATAGATAGATAGATAGATGATAGATAGATAGATGATAGATAGATAGATGATAGATAGATAGATAGATTGATTGATAGATGATTGATAGATGATAGAGATAGATAGATAGGTAGGTAGGTAGGTAGGTAGGCAGGTAGGTAGGTAGATAAGATAGATAGAAGAGAGAGAGAGAGGGATATAGATATAGATAGATAGATGATAGATAGATGATAGATAGATAGATAGATAGATAGATAGATAGATAGATAGATAGATAGATAGATGAATATCATCAATGGGAGAAGGGAGTGGGGCTTGCAAGTTTAATAACATTTATATGCCGCCCAATCCTGTAGGACTCCGGGCGGCTAAGGAGGGAGGGAAGAGGATGAAGAGGAGGCATCAGGAGGAGAACAATGACTGTGGAGCGTGGTTGTTTCCTTGCAGACGTTTCACTACTCAACCAGGTAACATTATCAGTGCTAGAAGGAAGAGGGGTTTGTGGGGAGAGGGAGGGGGAAGAGGCAAGAGGGAGGGGAGGAGAAAGGGAGAGAGGGAGAACAGGTGAGAAGGAGGCAGGGGGGGTGAGGAGGACGCAATAGGTGGGGAGGGGGGAAAGGGGGAGGGGGAGGTGAGTGGGGGAGGGGGAGGAGGTGAAAAGGCGGGGGGGGATTGTGGGGTCTCTGGTGCTCTCTGTGGCTGGTTGTTTTCTTCCAGATGTTGAGCAAAGCTATAGCATAGTAAACGGATTCTCTGGCTGGATGTAGATTTTATTCCATTTTGAATGATAGTTTTAGGGCTGGCCGCATCCTTCCTGCTTCCGCTGGTTGGGGTCTGCCCAGAATAACTGCAGGTGGATGAATCGGATGAAGCCAAAACAGCAGAGGAAGCCCAGACACCCATCACCCCCCACCCCAATCCCGGCCTCTTTCTGCCTGCCAGGCTCCACCCTGGGATCTCCTGGTGGTCTCCCCTCCCAGCCCTGCCTCGTTTCCTGCCCAGCCAAAGTGGGGGGGGAGGTTTGTCAGGCGGAGGGGAGGGGGCTCTCCTGCACCGCCGCCTTCGCCTGTCAGCTGGACTACGTAACCCTCCCCCAGCCCCCCTCCCTGGCTGAGGGTGATGGGAGTTGTAGTCCCACACCTCGTGGGTGGGTGAATGCCCCCCGCCGGGCCCCCTTCCCCCTTCCCTCGCCGGACTCACCTCTCCGCCGCCGCCTCCTTCCCTCGCCGACCCGTCTCCCCCGGCGGCCCCACCGGCTGCGGCCCCGCTACGACCCCCCACCACTCACTTGCCTCGAACCCGGAAAAGAGAGAGAGAGGAAGTAAACAGGAAAAGGCGGAGCCCCCTGACCATAGAGGCCTCCAGAGCGTCCCTTCCACCAGCCGGAGGCGGGATTTCCGGCGCGCGTGAGCTGCACCGCCCCGCCCCCCTCGGCTGAGCACGTGATCCTCAGGTGGGGAGAAGAGGAGGGCGAGGGAAGGAGGGAGGCAGAGGAAGGCAGAGGATGGATGGATGGAGAGAGAGAGAAACAGAGATAGCTACCAAGATATTGATGGATTAATGGATGGACATAAAAGGGATAGATAATAAAGCTACATAAAGGATATATGAGATAAATAGAATGAACGCATGAACGAGAGAGAGAGAAATAGTGGGTAGGTACAGTAAGTAGTAGATAGATGGTTGACAGAAAGATGGTGGATGGATGGATGCATAGATAGATAGAGAGATGGATGTAGATAGATAGATAGATAGATAGATAGATAGATAGATAGATAGATAGATAGATAGATAGATAGATAGATAGATAGATAGATAGATAGATAGATAGATAGATGATAGATAGATAGATAGATAAATAGATAGAAGATAGAGAGAGAGAGATAGGGATATAGATAGATAGATAGATGATTGATAGATGATAGAGATAGATAGATATAGAGATGGATGTAGATAGATGAGAGAGAGAATGATAGATTTAAATGAGAGATGAGATAGTGAGAGAGATGACAGATTATAGATAGATAGATAGATAGATAGATGATAGATAAGAGAGAGAGAATATTATAGGATACAGTAAATGAGAGATGTGATAGTGAGAGATGACAGACAGACACAGACAGATAGAGAGAGAGAGAGAGAGAGAGAGAGAGAGATAGATAGATAGATAGATAGATAGATAGATATAGAAATGGGTGTGGGTAGATAGAGAGAGAGATATGGATGTAGATAGATATAGAGATGGATGATAGAGAGATAGAGATGGATGTAGATAGAAAGATGGATGTAGATAGATAGATAGATAGATAGATAGATAGATAGATAGATAGATAGATAGATAGATAGATGGATGCAAAGATAGTTACAGAAATATAGAAGGATGGACATAAAGGGATAGATAATAAAGCTACATAAAGGATATGTAATAAATAGAATGAATGCATGAATAAATGGATGATATATAGATAATAGAAAGATGATAGATGGATGATTGATATAGATCAGGGGTAGTCAACCTTTTTATACCTACCGCCCACTTTTGTGTCTCTCTCAGTAGTAAAATTTTCTAACCGCCCACCGGTTCCACAGTAATGGTGATTTTATGAAAACCTAATGAAAATGTTTTTAAATAATGCTATGAACATTTTTTTAAAAAGTCAATTAAATTTTAAAAAAGGAAAGGGCTTCAGTATGGGACAAAACCCCTACCGCCCACCATGAAAGCTGGAACGCCCACTAGTGGGCTGTAGGGACCAGGTTGACTACCACTGATATAGATGATAGATAGATAGTCAGTCATTTGCATTCTTTTTAGTGTTGTTGAGGCCACTTGGAGGTTTATCTGTGTCTATGGCCATCTGTATCCAGGTGGCCTCAATGACTCTCTAAAAGGATGCAAATGACCACCTGTCTGCAAGGAATATCAATCCTTCCATTCTCCACCATCCAGTCAGAACTTAAGAAGCTTCTCGCGTGAGAAGCGAAACATCTTCAAAGAAAAAACTAAATCCAGCTGCCTCTTAAAAAAGCACCTTTGATACAATGGGGTGCCTTCCCCTTTACTGTCTTCTAGATCAGTGTTTTTCAACCTTAGCAACTTGAAGATGTCCGGACTTCAACTCCCAGAATTCCCCAGCCAGCGAATGCTGGCTGGGGAACTCTGGGAGTTGAAGTCCGGACATCTTCAAGTTGACAAGGTTGAGAAACACTGTCCTAACCACTGCTGGGGAATTCTGGGAGTTGAAGTCCGGACATCTTCAAGTTGCCAAGGTTGAGAAACACTGTTCTAGATGTTGATTAAGCCAGCATTACCACTGAGAGGGAAATACGGGGGCTTATAATCCCCCAAAGTTGGACCGTGTCAGGTTGCCAAAGCCCGATTTGTTTGCCTAGGGAAAACTACAGTGTGATATGTTTTCTCCCACTCCCTTCTTTCGCCTTATTGTATTGTAACAGAATAAGAGCTGGAAGGGACCTTTGGAGGCCTTCTAGTCCAACCTACTACTCACGCAAGAAACACTATACCACTTCAGAAGGGATTCTTCCAATCTCTTCTTTAAAAGCTGGTGTTGTATCATATTGCCATTTATTTTGACAATTTGAATCCCTCAGATTTTAAACAGGATACTTTTCCCCCCAAAAAACATTTTACTTGGACTTGATTTTTTAATTTTATTAATTAAAATTCAATCAAAATATAGAACATTAATCAGTACTGCATTATTAGCAACACGGCCTTCGGATTTATTAATATTCCTAAAAAACCGAATCATGACAAATATGGAAGATATAAGATGGTTTCGGGCTTTGGGGGCATCAAGAGATTTAGAAGCACAGCCTAAAAGGGAAAACATTTCTCTTGATATTTGCATATACTTCCTCCTTTTTCTTCCAAAACTCCCAGTTGCACGAGAGATATCCTAATTGTTTTCATTTATCTACAGATTTTATTCTCAATATATTTTTACAGCAACCACAATATTGACTTATTCAATATCTTCTGGCCGGACAGGATGTGGTAACGGTATAATTGATTTCTTCTCTTTATCTCTTGATAGAGCTTTCCTCATGTCTGTTTAAAAAAAAAAAGAAAAATGGAATAAAATATAGATTAGGAACATAACCTACAATTCAAAGCCCAGGGCTGCTGCAACGCCTCTCAAACCTCTAGAATGAGATTCCACCCCCAAATCCATCCTGATGATGTTCAGGACATGGTTAGGGATAGTCGACTTACGATCACATTGAGCTCAACATTTTTGTTGTTAAGCGAGACCCTTGTTAAGGGGGGGGGGGATTGTCCCATTTTATGACTTTTCCTGCCATGGTTGTTAAATGAATCACTGCAGTTAAGTGGGTCAGAGGGTTGTTAAGTGAATCCGGCTTCCCCATTGACCGCAAGAGGGGACATAGCGTCCATCATCAGTATATACCAGTTGCCCAGTTTTCTAATTTTGATCACATTACGTTAATGCAGTGTTTCTCAACCTTGGGGACTTTAAGTCCTGTGGACTTCAACTCCCAGAATCCCCCAGCCAGCACAGCTGGCTGTGGGATTCTGGAAGTTGAAGTCCACAGGACTTAAAGTCGCCAAGGTTGAGAAACACTGCGTTAATGGTTGTTGCGTGTAAAAAGTGGTCGTAAGCCACTTTTTTTAGTGCTGTTGTAACTTCAAACGGTTACTAAGCGAATGTTGTAAGTAGGGGACTACCTGTATGTCTTATTACTTGTGGGTTCCATGAGGAGTTTAACAGATTAACAGAATTGGAAGGTACCTGGTAGAACATCTAGTCCAGTGTTTCTCAACCTTGGCGACTTTAAGTCCACAGGACTTAAAGTCACCAAGGTTGAGAAACACTGATCTAGTCTAACTCCCCACCCCCAAAAGCAGGAGACCCTACACCATTTCCGACAGATGGAAGTCCAGTCTCTTCTTGAAAGCCTCCAGGGATGAAGCTCCCACAACTTCCGAAGGCAACTTCTGTTCCATGGGTTGATTGCTCTCACTCTCAGAAAATCCCTCCTTATTCCCAAGTTGAATCTCTCCTTGCTCAGTTTCCATCCATTCTTCCTTGTCTGGCCTTGGGGTGCTTTGGAAAATAGCTTGACCCCTTTCTCCTCTCTGGGGCAGCCCCTCAAATATCGGAAGATTGCTATCCTGTCTCCCCTGGTCCAGAACTGGTTATGATCAAAACTCAACATCTAGAGTGAAATTGGATATTGCATGGTATTATCCATTTTCCACCAATTATGCAGTGGTGTGACAAGCTCAATTTTTTTTTCTGTATCTGTTCTATCCCTCATATGCCAATTGATGGTCTTTTTGGAAATTTGGATTACAGATAAATGTGTACATATGGATTTCCCCTGTGCTAATTTAAATGTTTATAATTTTAACAATATTGTAATACAGTGCACTATATATACGCAAAGCTATTTATCAAAATATAAAATGTTAGAAATGTATAGCTTACTATAGTTTATAGTTTATTCTTATACTTTCACATAGTAAGTTCATTATTATTGTTCTTACTGTTAACCATTTTACTATTAATATAATTTATAGATGACAGGCTAACCATTTGTAAGTAGATTTAGTAGTTTAACAGTTTGAAATTCTTTTGGCTTGTTTCACAAGGAACGGGAAGCTAAAATTGTTATATTAATCAGCATTCAATTAGGGAGGATGCCTCTAGATGTTGGTTTCAGTCAGGGGTTTTTTTAGGACACTTTTTCGGTTAATGTCCTTTTTGTTGTATTGTTTCTTTTGTTTTTTTTTTTAATCTTTTTTTTAATAAACTAAAACTGTTGGGAAAAATAAGTGGATTTGTTTCTGTATTTTGCACATAAGAATTTAAAATGAATAGAGATGAAAACATTTTTTGTAATGGGGATTTATATCATCATCTGTAGGAAATGAACAGGATAAGATGGATTGGGGGGGTGGGGGTTTAAAATGTCATCAGTTGGAATCTTTGTGCTCCCACAGGAGACCCACGCCCAGCGCCACTCCCCCCCCCCACCAGGAATTCCATTGACCCTGATCTAGTGCCAATTTAGCTTTGACCATTACTCAACCGGATTCTTGTGTGTAAGTATCAATAATAAACTCTTCAGTGCTTTAAACTCAGTGAGTCTTTCTGGTTCTTTACAACTGGCGTTGTGTTTGTCCCAAATACCCTTTTACTGCAGTGTTTCTCAACCTTGGCCACTTGAAGATGTCCAGACTTCAACTCCCAGAATTCCCCAGCCAGCGAATGCTGGCTGGGGAATTCCTGGGAGTTGAAGTCCGGACATCTTCAAGTGGCCAAGGTTGAGAAACACTGCTCTACTGCTAAAAAGGCCGCACGCTTACCGTAAGCATCTTCGTCGGGCTCCCCGCTGCTGGCCGAGTAGTATTCTAACACTGTTCGGTACACGCTGTAGCCCAGTTGCTTGTACATGTTGACCGCCACCTGATTTGAGACTCTCACAAAGAGGTCCACAAAAAATCCACCCTTTCTTCACCAAGAAAGAAAACGGAAGGGTAAGAAGAGAGCAAGAGCAACATTTAAGATTCTACGGCACTATTACGAAAAACTACACAGGGCAAGAGGTACCTGTTTATGTGCATCAAGCCATTCTCTGAGCCGAGGTGGCGCAGTGGTTAAATGCACCACTGCAGGCTACTTCAGCTGACTGCAGTTCTGCAGTTCGGCTGTTCAAATCTCACCGGCTCAGGGTTGACTCAGCCTTCCATCCTTCCGAGGTGGGTAAAATGAGGTCCCGGATTGTTGTTGGGGGCGATATGCTGACTCTGTAAACCGCTTAGAGAGGGCTGAAAGCCCTATGAAGCGGTAGATAAGTCTAACTGCTATTTGAGAATAATAATAGCAATAGCAGTTAGACTTATATACCGCTTCATAGGGCTTTCAGCCCTCTCTAAGCGGTTTACAGAGTCAGCATATTGCCCCCAACAACAATCCGGGACCTCATTTTACTCTTCTTTTACAAGAATTGAGATGCTAGGTTATTCCCTAATTACAAAACAACTAGATTAATGTTCTCAGCTATTTTGGCTTAATTATATTACCGTTCCAAAAAGAAATGCAAGGAAAAATTAAGGATATTCCAATTACATCATCGATCTCTATACATTTCAGATGAATATATCTCCTCTTATTACAATTAACTCTTATCTTGAAAGGGCTACTTTTCTTAATGCTATAAAATCCACTCATAAATGCAAAAGTGCACCAGCTCTATAATATTTAAAAGCACTTTTGGCTTACTGGATTATTTAAACTTGCTTTCTACATCCATGTAGTTTTCTTAAAAAAATAAATTGAAAACACCTAATCTATAAGCTTATGCCGTCATCTATTTTTAAGGGTGACACAAAACTCATAGGTTACAGCATAAAAACAAAATAGAGCTAGCCTTCGGAGTTTGTCATCTCTCTGTTTGATAGAATAAAATAGAACAGAATAAAAACAGTGTTTCTCAACCTTGGCAACTTGAAGATGTCCGAACTTCAACTCCCAGAATTCCCCAGCCAGCGAATGCATTCGCTGGCTGGGGAATTCTGGGAGTTGAAGTCCGGACATCTTCAAGTTGCCAAGGTTGAGAAATACTGGAATAGAATAACAGAGTTGGAAGGGACCTTGGAGGTCTTCTAGTCCAACCCCCTGCCTAGGCAGGAAACCCTAGAGGAATGTTCTTTCCCAATACTGAATACTGTTAAGTCCTCAACTTACAACAGCTTCATATACAATAATGACAATGGCATTGAAGAAGTGACTTATCACAGTTTTTTTCACACTTAATCACTGCGTATCCCCATGCTCAGGTGATCAATATTCAGATTCTTGACAATTAGTTTGTATTTATGGTTTATGGTTTATGGTTTATTATTTATAGGCCGCCCTTTTCCCTGAGGGGACTCAGGGCGGCTTACAATTTATGGGGAGGGGAATACAAGACAATAAGACATAAGACAATACATAAGTAAAAATAGAACACAACATTCATTCATCATTCGGGTGGGGATGGATTACAATCTTTATCCCCAGGCCTGACGGGAAAGCCAGGTCTTAAGGGCTGTGCGGAAGGTCTGGACGGTGGTGAGGGTACGAATCTCCATGGGGAGATCGTTCCAAAGGGTCGGAGCTACTACTGAAAAGGCTCTGAAAAGGTATTTATGATAGTCGCAGTGCTCTGGGGGGGAGGGGTCATGTTTTGCGACCTTCTGACAAGCAAAGTCAATGGGGAAGGCCAGATTCACTTAATGACGGTGTTACTGACTTAACAAGTGCAGTGATTCACTTAACCACGGTGGCAAGAAACGTTGTAAAACAGGGCAGAAACCACAACTGTTTTACTTAGCGAAAGACCTTTTGGGCTCAAGGACAGTCATAAATCGAGGACTATTTGTATCAGTAATTAGGATTTTTTTCACTTAATCCCAGGGAACTCAGCCCATCCACCTGCTCACAGCCTCCGAAATCCGCCTCACCTTTCCGATATTTCCTCCAGCAGCTCCATCAGTTTAGCAGCCAGACCCAACCGGCGGAACTCGGGGGCCACCGAGAGGGCGGTGACGTGGCCGTGCCACTCTTCCCGGGCCACGGATCCTTCAGCTTTGCCCATGACTGCAAAGGAAATCAGCAGTGGTCATCCAGCGCGAATGTTAGTTCAGGCATACGTTTCAGCACAGGGCTGCCTAAACTTGGGAACTTTTAAGACTTGTGGACTTCAACTCCCAGAATTCCCCAGCCATCATAATTGACTCTCTTGTAATCCCTTCCTCTGCAATCTCTCCTCTTGGATCGGAGATCCCCAAACTTAGGAACTTTAAGACTTGTGGACTTCAACTCCCAGAATTCCCTAGCCAGCCTGCCACACTTTCTATTATTCTACTGTGCATTTTCTATTGTAGGGAAATGGGAGGGGGGAATTGTAGGAGTGAGATGCAATGTAGCCATAACAACATTCTTTCTAGAAAGCCAAGGTCATCCTTTGTCTCTGCACCTGACCGGAACTGGATGGGTGGAAGCTGCTAGCATGGCAGAGGGAGATTGGACCATGGGATGGGCTTGAGCATGGAAATGTTGGTGCACCTTATACACCAAATACAGCCATTTTTGGCCTCCCGAAGCCCGGCCCCCAATCCCCTTTTTGTGAAAAATGGGTGACAAAATGGGCTAAAACGGAGGCGTTTTTTCCTTCCTCCAACCCCCAGGGGCATTCTGGAGGCTTCAGCAGGGCTGGGGGGGAGGGGAAAATAGCCATAGCAGTTAGACTTATATACTGCTTCATAGGGCTTTCAGCCCTCTCTAAGCAGTTTACAGAGTCAGCATATATTGCCCCCACAGTCTGGGTCCTCATTTCACCCACCTCGGAAGGATGGAAGGCTGAGTCAACCTTGAGCCGGTGAGATTTGAACAGCCGAACTGCAGATAACAGCTGAAGTGGCCTGCAGTGCTGCACCCTAACCACTGCGCCACCTCGGCTCAAATGCCCCTTGTCTTTGTGAAAACACCCCATTTTCTGCCCCTTTTTTGCAAAAACGGGAATATTTTGCCTTCCCTCAGCCCTGCTGAAGCATCCAGAGTTCTCCTGGGAGCAGGGGAGGAACAAAAACGGTTTTTTTTCTTACTTACCTCTTCAAAATCTTGGTGCGTCTTATACACCGGTGCATCTTATAGTCGGAAAAATACAATACCGTGTAGGTTCACTTCTGAAGAGTCCCGATAGAAAAAAAGGGAAGAGGTGGTACTTACTGTAGCCCATCAGCTCTCCCCCGGGGGCTTCCGCCACAATGAAATACTCTGGCCAGTGAGCCAAGTACTGCAAGTAGAACGGAATTCCATACTAGGGAGGGTTTTTAAGGAAAATTCATCTCCGCCCGTCTGCCTTGAAGAACAAAACAATGCCTGACCAAATAAAAAGGGGGGGAAAAAACCACATATACGAGAATCACGACAAAACTCCACTAGTTTTGCCTGGGAGCAACACGCATGTGACCAATCTACGAAAGAAGCTATCGCATTCCAGATATATATAGACACACACACACAAACACATTTTTCTGGGTAGGAAATTACTAGGTAAGCTGTTGTTCCCATTGTAGCTTTGTTTCTTCCATGGCTTCTCTATTATATCCTCATAGTTATAGTTTATAGTTTTATTGATTTGTATGCCGCCCACTCCCGAAGGACTCCGGGTGGCTTACAATAAAACAAGGGAGGGGGGGAATAATACACAAACAACATTAAAATATACAACAATCACAATCTCCGGGGGGGCTGGATATATCGAGGGCCCCGCGGCCTGCTGGAGCAGCCAGGACTTGGTGGCTTTGCGGAAGGCCGGGAGGGTAGTAAGGGTCCGGATCTCCACGGGGAGCTCGTTCCAGAGGGCCGGAGCTGCAACAGAGAAGGCTCTCCCCCGGGGAGTCGCCAGCCGACATTGGCTGGCAGATGGAATCCGGAGGAGACCCAACCTGTGTGATCGAATCGGTCTATGGGAGGTGATCGGCATGAAGAGCCCATGTTAGAGAAATACTTGCAAGGTGTTAGAAACTGCTGAAACTCCCTTCCAGTGGCAAGCACATTAGTGGGCAGGAGAAGACGCAATGGGTGGGAACTCATCAAGGAGAGGAGCAACTTAGCATTGAGGAGGAATTTCCTGATAGGGAGAACAATTTAACCAGTGGAAGAGTTGCCACCAGAGGTTGTGACTGCTCCAACACTAGATGTTTTTTAAGAAGAGAGCAGTTTGACTTGGAGGGCATAGGGCGGTGATGGCAAACCTTTTCAG
Organism: Thamnophis sirtalis; assembly: GCF_051295495.1. Classification (NCBI taxonomy): domain Eukaryota; kingdom Metazoa; phylum Chordata; class Lepidosauria; order Squamata; family Natricidae; genus Thamnophis; species Thamnophis sirtalis. The sequence goes on along the minus strand of NW_028261382.1, from coordinate 101,784,247 downwards.
CACCGAGAGCTCAAACTGGAATGCGCGCATCCGTGCACATGCCGGACTGCCAGAAACCCGAAGGCCAGCACCCGTGAACACAGAGAGGGCTCCACATGCCACCGATGGCACGTGCCATCACGGGCATAGGGTATGATGCTCGAGCAGAGTGTCGAGCTAGAAGAACTTAAACATCTCTTACAAACGCTCTTGATTCTGTTGATTAACCAGTGGGATGTTTTGCCTCCAGAAGTTGTGGATGCTCCATCACTGGGAGTTTTTACGAAGGGATTGGGCAGACGCTTGCCTGGAATGGGATAGGCCTTCCTGCTGGAGCAGGGGTTGGACTAGAAGGCCTCCAAGGCCCCTTCCAGCTCTGCTATTCTATTCTACTCCCTTCCAATCTAATCTATTCTATTTTATCCCGTTCCGTTCCATATATCCCACCCTATCCTATCACGGTCCCAGCTATGACCACTGAGACCTTCGGCCCGAAGTCTCAAAAAAGATACGGTCTCTGTCAGGGGGTCCAAGTTGCTGCGGAGAAAAAGAAAGAAAAAAGCACTTTAGATATTGAGAGAGAAAGAGAAGGCAGCACTGCAACGGAACATTCCTTAGCCAGGGGTCGGCCTTTTCAGCTTCTTCCAACCCAAGAAAGTGTTCCTAGACCACGGCGATCATTTTCTTTTCTTTTTTTAAAAATAATTTTCATTAAATGTTTTAATCTTTAAAAACAATAGGAAAGACACAACCAAGAAAAAAATGCATAATGCATTGGGCTGGACTAGATGATCCCATGCTTCCTTCCCTCATTCTAGGGTTGTATTCTACAGGAAGGGTGTTTGGAAAAGCTGGGCTTTGTGGTTAAAGCCAGCCAAGAAGGGCCACAGGTGCGGTTCCCTTCTCCTCCCTTCCATCCATCAACACCCTCCTCAAACACTGGCATGACTCTTATGAGATTATAGCCAATTAAAACAATTAAAAGGCAGACATCCAAATTCCACCCTGGGAAGCCTGACAAGCGAGTCGAGATAGAGTGGAAATTCTCATTTTTACACTTCAAGAAGTGAGCAATGTGAGCCATGAAGGGAATATCACACCCTTGTAATAAACACAAGCCTTTACAATAGTGAGATGGGCGGCATATGAATCCAATCAATAAATAAGGAAAAAAACGAAGCAGCTATCATTCTTGCTTTAATTCTAGAAGGCCTTCTCATATAAAAACAGACAGCAGAAAGAGAAAAAGGAGTCCACCAACTCTGCCTTTTCAGCCTGCTTTTTGTTAGTATTTTTAATTGTAAGTTTTACATCTGTGTGTGTGTGTATAAACATATGAATATGAACATATATATATGTGTGTGTGTGTATGTGTGTGTATATTTATTTATTTATTTATTTGACTTATATACCGCTTCATAGGGCTTTCAGCCCTCTCTAAGCGGTTTACAGAGTCAGCATATTGCCCCCGACAACAATCCGGGTCCTCATTTCACCCACCTCGGAAGGATGGAAGGCTGAGTCAACCTTGAGCCGGTGAGATTTGAACAGCCGAACTGCAGAACTGCAGTCAGCTGAAGTAGCCTGCAGTACTGCACCCTAACCACTGCGCCACCTCGGCTCCTATATTATAATAATAAAATTATAAACTCAATGGTAAATATGATACAATATTACCTATATAATTTTACTGTATTATGTGTGTGTGTGAATATATGTATGTATGTATGTGTATGTGTATGTGTATGTGTGTGTGTGTATGTGTGTATGTATGTATGTGTATGTATGTATGTATGTGTGTGTGTATACACACACACACACACACACACACACACATATACAATATATATATATATATTTTCCTCAGAGATGTCCCTGGCCTTGAAAAAGCAAAACCCTATTGGAGCCGGTTGGAACCCGGATGGGAGACCACCAGGAGATCCAAAGGGCTCCTTCAGAAAGAAGCTTTCTCCGGCCAGCTAGGGCTTTTAGCATCAGCAGCTGCGTCCTTCCAGCCAAGCCGCCTGCTCAGCATCTGCTCTCCCTGGACAGGAGACCACCAGGTGATGCCAGGGCCAGACTGAGATGGGGGGGGGCAAGGCTGAGAAGCTGGGAAAGACCCCAGAAGATGAGCCAGAGGAGACCTGCTATGAGCAAGGAGGGGGGGGGAAGCAAGCGCACAGCGGGAAGGGGGCTCTTGAGGTCATTTAGTCCACCTCCCCCCCAGCGAGCTCAGGATCCGGTTTGCGACCTCCCCCGCCCCCCCTCTTTCCATCCCCTCCTCCCCAGGTTCCCCTCTTCCTTCCTTAGAAGCCCCCTCCCTTCTCCCAGACCCGCAGCAAGGACCCTCGAGGTCATCTAGACCACCCCGCCCCCCCACCCCGTCGCAGCGTCCCGGAGCCTCACATGTTGTTGAAGCGGAAGAGGTCGTTGCAAGTGAACGCCCGCAGCGAAGTCATGCCTGTCTCCAGGGCAGCCGACCCGGAAGCCGCCGGTCGCCGCCGCCTCGATGCACCGCCCGGTGACCCCGAGCGCTTCCGCCCCGTCGCCCGGCAACGGAGCCGCCGAAGCCACGCCCACCCGAGCGCAGGAGACGCGCGCCGCTCCCAGAGGCTCCGAATCCACGCCCACCAGAACGTAGAGCGAGAAGTGGTAAAGGCGCGCTGATTCCTCCCAGCCGTCACTTCCGGGTTTGCATCATCTAAATGGGCCCTTTAAGTCGCCTCTCTTTTTCTCCAAATCTCCTTCGTACTACCTGGCAGGGCTGTTGTGTTGGAAACAGGAGGGCAAGGCGGGCTATAAAATGCAATGCAAACCCCCCCCTCTGGTCATGGGGGGGGGGGACACGAGTGATTGGGACCCTTACAGCTGTGTTTCTCTCCTTTGACAAGTTTGGTATATTTTATTTTATTTATTTTATTTATTATTTTATTTATTTTATTTATTTTTATTTATTTATTTATTTTATTTATTTTATTTATTTTATTTTACTTATTTTACTTATTTATTTTATTTTATTTTTTTATTTTATTTATTTTATTTTTTATTTTATTTTTTATTTTAATTTTATTTTATTTGTTATTTTATTTATTGTATTTATTTCATTTTAATTTATCTTATTAGTTTAGTTTAGTTTATTGTCATGGCACCTTGTACAACAAAATTAAATGCCATCTTCAGTGTACATTATAACTATAAAAATAAAAACACAAACACACATCCTTCACATTCTATGCAATGGAATTGAAAAACCCCTGATATTGCATTAATGTTACACTATACAGTAGCATTAAATATAGTTCCTGCCCTGGGATAGAACCTGTTTTTCAACTTGTTTGTCCCTATTTTTATTATCCTGTACTGTTAAAATATTCATGACTGGGAGAGACATGGGAACAAGGTCAGCCAATGAATAGGCATAGCAACCAAGTCAGCCAATGGGAGCTTAAACAGATCTGAGTCTGTGCAGAGAATTGATACAGAAACTTAAGCAGTCTACTGCTCCGAAAAAGTAAACTATCAGTCTGTCTGGGCTTGTCTGCTGAAAATGAAAGTAACTGCTTGTGTTTGCCTGTAACTCTCCTGCTGTCAGGGTTCCAAATAGCATCCAAAAGTAAATCAGAGTCCAAGGCAAAGGATTGCTCAGAGTTCCAATTTATTAAAAGAGCCATGTTGGCACATCTGGGGAAACCCGAATCTGAAAGCTTCCCGGTTTTCCCCACCCAGTTGAAAGTTCAAGATCTTGCCACCACCACCCTCCCACAAGCCCATCCCATGGTCCAATCTCCCACTGCCACGCTGGCAGTTCCACCCATCCAATTCCGGTCAGGTGCAGAGACAAAGGATGACCTTGGCTTTCTAGAAAGAATGTTGTTATGGCTACATTGCATCTCACTCCTACAATCCCCCTCTCCCATTTCCCCACCGTAGAAAATGCATAGCAGAAGAATAGAAAGTGTGGCAGGCCAAAGATCCGAAAGAAAAGATGGCTGCGGGCCTGATACTTCCCTTGTGTTTACTTGGAAGAACCACCTGTTGGTATTGTACATTTATTCATCTATTCTTACGTATATAAAGAAGTTAATGAATCCTGCTGCCTCAGTTATCTGTGTCTGCCTTCTGGATTTGAATGAATGCAACAAACTCTGACCTGTACCGTCTGCCAGATGGTAATAGTTCAAAAAAAAAAACAAGGGTGCCCAGGATGAGATGGATCTTTAAGGATGTTTTGAACTTTCTTAAGGCAGCGGGAACCATAATGCTCTTCCAAAGTAGGGAGAGGGTAATAATGATCCTCTGGGCGATGTTGATGTTAACCCTCTGGAGTGCTGTCCTCCTACCTGCCACGGTGTAATTGGCAAACTAGACACAGGTGCAATAAATTAAAATTCTCTCTATGGTGCAGAAGCTCACCAGCAGTTTTTCATCCAGGTGTTGTTTCCTGAGAAGTTTCAGGGAGCATCATCTCTGCTGGGCCCTTTTGACCAGGGCTGCAATATGGGCACCCCAGGCCAGGTCCTCTTTTAAGATAACACCCAGAAACTTAAAATTGGCCACGTGCTCCACGTCTCCATTGATAAGCAACAGCTGGATGTCTGATCTATTCCTTCTATAGTCCACTATAAGCTCCCAGGTCTTATTGGTGCTAAGGACCAAGTTATGCTCTCCATATCATGAAAGGAACTGTTTGGCTGGCTGGGGAATTCTGGGAGTGGAAGTCCACCTCTCTTAAAGGTGGCGCAGTGGTTAAAGGCAGCACTGCAGGCTACTTCAGCTGACTGCAGTTCTGCAGTTCAAATCTCACTGGCTCAGGGTTGACTCAGCCTTCCATCCTTTCGAGGTGGGTAAAATGAGGACCCAGATTGTTATTGGGGGCAATATGCTGACTCTGTAAACCGCTTAGAGAGGACTGAAAGCCCTATGAAGCGGTATATAAGTCTAACTGCTATTGCTATTGCTAACTTGCCAAAGGGGAGAAATACTGCATTTACATGCAGAGATGCCAACTCGACTTGAGCGCATGATGCCACACACAAAACCACACAAATGCACGTCAATCCCAAAGACATCACTCCCACAACGCATAAAACTATATGTGCATCCATCCGAATACCTTTAAAACACAACCCTTAATCTTAAAGGACCATTACCGTGTAAGAATTTCTGTTTAAAACATTTATTTGCAACTGTAGGTTTCAGCCAAATCAAAATAAAAACCCCAGCAAGCCAGTTGTGAATTCCCAGTCGCGGAATTCAGGCCTGGGTCGCAGAACCGGCAGCCACCCAGGCCTGCCACGCCCGCAAACTGGTTCCCTTCCCGCCGCTGGGCCGCCACCATTTTGGATTTTTAGTGACTGCCCGTGCGCAGTTCACTGCAAATTGTTCTGCGCATGCGCGAAGAACAATCGACATTGAATAGCGCACGGGCGCAGGTTGCGAACCAGTAGTAAAACCACCAGGAACCCACCCCTGACGGAGGTTGTGAAAAAGGTTATTTATAAAACCCCAAAGCTTTAGAAACGTTCTATTCCACGGAGCAAATGTGGAATGGGATTTGTCCGTTGGAGAGAACTGATCCATTTGCCACCGCAGGACAATCTCTCTGCCCTTTCCCAAATTCTATTCCTCTCTTTTCAGAGCAACTTTATTTCTGGCGTTCATTCGTTCGACCAGATGAGTGGTGTGGTAGCCTAGAGGTGGAGCGCTCGCCTCACAATCTGCAGGCCGAGAGTTCGATCCTTGGTAGAGGCGGATATTTCTCTCTCTCTGGGCATAATGAGAATGTATCTGCTGGGGAAAAGACTCTGTATTGGCAACAGGGAAGGCATCTGGCCAGTAAGCTCTATGCTAGCTCCATACAGTTGCCTAGACTCCACCCGGCGTTCAGTGATGATGATTTGTTCACCTTGATGCCACTCAGAGGCACATGACTTCTTCGTCGCCTGGAGAGGGAAGAGGACTTATAGCTGTTTCTTTTTTCTGGAGGCCTCTTCTGGACGGTAGTGAGAAATCATCTGGACGAGGATGGCGCAGTTGATGGCGAGGAACGCCAAACCCGCCAGGCAGAGGAGCAGAAACGTATTCTGCCCTTGAAACTCCAGGAAGTAAGCGGGAAGCAGCCAAAGACCCTGTCCCAGGAGCCACAGCGATAGCAACGCTGCCCCCCGCCCCCAGGACATCTGCAGGAATGGCAGGACCAGGGGCAGGAGGGACAGGTACCACAGGAAATACTGGGAGGTGCAGACTTTGTTAAAGCTCACAAAAACCGCCGTGTGCAAGAAGCAGCAGAAAGCCAGGTCTCGGTGGTAGACGAAGGAGATGGCGAGGAGCAGCAGCAGCTGGGGCAGGAAGGCGGCCAGCCCCAGCGCCAAACTCCAGCGGCTTTCGGCCATCAAATACAGCAGGTAGAAGTAGGGTGAGAAGTTGTGGCGGGTGTCTCTCCGAAACAAATGGTAGAGGTAGGTGTGCTGCAGGAATTCCCAGCCGTAGTAGACATAGAAGGTGAGGCCCAGGGTGGCAAAGGTGGCCCCGGAGACGGCGGCAAAAACCAGGATGTCCCGCGTGAAGCAGCTTCGAGGCAGCCCGAGGCAGCGCCCGGCGCAAGCTCCCTCCCCTTTCCGCTTCTCCAGTTCCGTTTCCCCTGGGCTGCGTTGCAAATGGAGGAGAAAAGGCAGTGCGTAAGTCACGGGGTAGATCTTCATATGTACGGCCAGGCCGTAAAGCACAGCCGCCTTCACTAGGCGCCTCTTGGCCAGGTAATAGAGGGTGCCAAGGACCAGGCTGGCAATGAGAGACTCGGCGTTGCCTCGGCTGGACACCGTCATGGGAAGCGGGTTAAAGAGCCAGAAGGCGCAGCACCCGCCAGCGGTCCGGCTGTCCAGCCCTCGGAGGAGCAAGATTCGGTTGATCAGGAAGGCCGCCACCAGATCCCCAGCCACAAAAAGGACCTTGCCAAAGACGTGGCTGACGTAAATGTTGGGGGTTAACATCCAGGCCAGGAGGGGAGTATAACGGTAGGTAGCCCGCTGGTAAGGGGACTTTCCTTCCGTGACGTATCTGGCAGCGTCGGTGAAGACCTGGTAATCGACATCTGTGTATTTCACCAGCATTGTTCTGTCCTGGTAGAGCCCGTAAAACATCAGGCCCAGCCTGAGTAGCAAAGCGTTGCCGAATAAAACATCCCTCCGGAGGAGCCCCCGGAGAATACGCCGCCCTGCGCTCAGAGGGGGATCCGGGCGTGGGTCTCGCCGACAGGGATCACGGCGAGAAGCAGATCCAGGAACCGGTTCGGATTTAAGACCTCGTTTCAACATGGTTTTCCACAGAACCAACGGTCAAGTTTCAAGACTCTCTCTCGTGCGCTTCTGGATTTAGCAGGCACTCCTGTTTTTAAAAAACAACATAGCCACAGGGGAGAAAAAGCAGAGATTGAATTTTAAAATTGGTCAGGCAGGCCACCAGCTTCCTTACTCATATGCTAACCCATATTTATTTATGTTTGAATATAAAATATAAACATAAAGAAGAACAGCAAAGAGGATTAGGGGACTGGAGGCTAAAACGTATGAAGAACGGTTGCAGGAACTGGGTAGCTCTAGTTTAATGAAAAGAAGGACTAGGGGAGACATGATAGCAGTCTTCCAATATCTCAGGGGTTGCCACAAAGAAGAGGGAGTCAAGCTATTCTCCAAAGCACCCGAGGGCAAAACAAGAAGCAATGGGTGGAAACTAATCAAGGAGAGAAGCAGAACTTAGGAGAAATTCCCTGACAGTGACAACAATTAATCAGTGGAACAGAAGTTGCCTCTAGAGGTTGTGAATGCCCCAACGCTGGACGTTTTTAATACATTGGACCAGTGTTTTTCAACCTTGGCAACTTGAAGATGTCCGGACTTCAACTCCCAGAATTCCCCAGCCAGCATTCGCTGGCTGGGGAATTCTGGGAGTTGAAGTCCGGACATCTTCAAGTTGCCAAGGTTGAAAAACACTGCATTGGACAACCATGTATCTGAAATGGTGTAGGGTCTCCTTCTTGAGCAAGGGGTTGAGCTAGAAGACCTCCAAGGTCCCTTCCAGCTCTATTCTGAATTGAATCAAAAAACATTGTGGGTTCTCTATCATTGGAAGTTTTTAAGAAGACACTGGACAACATCTGTCCAAAAGGGTTTAGGGCCTTGATGGCGAACCTATGGGCCATGCTTTTATGCAAGCCGCCCAGAGTCCTTCGGGATTGGGCGGCATACAAATCCATTAAACCTTAACCTTTCCCCCCACAATGGTCAACTTTCTCCACCAGTGAAGGAACAAGTAAAGTTTTCATCACAACTTAGACAAATTGCTACAAGAAAAAGTTCAAAAGTTGTTAAATGTGTAAATTGCAGGCATGAACTGCGTCCTTCTTTCTCCTTTTTTCCCCCCCATGACTTTTGCTAGCAGAATGGGATTGCTAGCAGGCATTAAACATTTTATGTTTACTTTCTATCTCCAACTCCACTCTCCGCACATGGAAAGAACAAAGCCAGCAAAAATCCCATTAAACTGCTCTTTGTCCTGCAACATTCATTGGGATAATTGTCGACCTGTAATTAAAAAGGTAATAATTAACTCTGGGAAGGAATTCTAAGGGACCGAGACCCCAATATCCCGTCTGCTACAGGCCAAGGGTTCCCATTTCAAGTGCAACTCTGAAATAAAATGCGAAGCCATTTAAGAGCCCTTTGACTACATTAAACCTCCAAAGCCGAAATAAAGGAGGAAGCCAGGGAGAGAGGATAATAATGTTGGCAGTCTTGCATGAAACAATTTCTACTTTTGCTGACACCAACAGAGTTTGCAAAAGAAGTAAACACCGATAATAGCAGCGGTGGGGGGGGGGGAGCAGTAAATTGCATGAACTCTATTCTCACTTTTCACAATGGAGAAATGCAGCCCCAAAAACTTAATTTCATCCTGATTCTTTTGAAAAGTACATTTTGAAGAGAGGAAACCGAACTGGAGTTTCACAGATTATTATGATTTATTATTATTATTTAATGGATTTATAGGCCGCCCAATCCCAGAGGATATCATATCTCAAAGGGGCTTTTCCAAAAGGCAACTGGAATGTTTCCTTCCTTGTGGAAGAAGACATTTCGCTTCTCATTCTAGGAACTTCATCCACGGTGAAGTGATGAAGCTTCTTGGATGAGAAGCGAAATGTCTTTTTCTTCTTCAAAGGAAAAGAAAAAAAACAGCCCAGCTGCCTTTTGGAAAAGCACTTTTGGGACAAAGGATGACTCAGAATCTCCGTAGACAAGTTTCACTCAGAGATTTTCTCCGCCGCCTCTTGGTATAGATGAGAGGTGTCCATCTGTGGGAAGTTATCATCCAGCCCTCTCCCAGAAAAAAAATGAAATATCCTAGGAAATATTGAAAAGGCAGAATATTTCTCTGGATGTGAAAAGAAGCATGTTTTAAAAGACAGAATAGTTGCCTGTAGCTTCCTGCCCATCCCCAGTTAATGGGCCATTGAGATGGCCAGGCTAGCCCACTTTACATAATAAAGACTTCACCAGCAGCTACAGAAAGGCATGATAATATACTCAACTGACCACAAGGCATCTGAGAACTCATCACAGCCTAGAGAGTAGCCCCCTGCATGGCACCATGGGAGTCTGACAACCAATCAGAATACATTTCTTACACAGGAACAGGAAACAGAGAAGTGGGACTAAACAGGGTATAAAAAGCCTAGCAAGCCCCTCCCTCAGCCCTTCTCTTCTTCTCCACCAACACTGAAGCATGTGATTGCCTTTTCTGGTGAGGGTTCAAGCCATGTGGCCCTGTCCAACAATAAACCATCTTTCCAAGCAGCCTCCATGTCTCCAGTGTCTTTTCCCCCACTTGGAGCCGAACCCAGAAGGACATTTGTTTCAACACATCCTTGGCAACTATAAGAATTGCAAACTGTAGGAATGAACTATAAATGCGAAGACTGGTCACAATTTACTTTTTAGTGTCAACGTAACCTTGGACAATGGCTAACTATACGGTTGTAAGTTGGGGACTCCCTGGATAGTATTCCCGGGGGGGGGGGTGGGCTACACAATGATATCTAAGGAGGGGAATTTGCTCTTTTGGGACTCAGAGGGGAAGAGAGGAGGAGGAGGAGGAGGAAATGTGGATGTAGTACTGAAAAAAAAACAGATGAAGCTCAAGGAGGAGGAGGAGGACAGGAAGAGAGAGGAGAAGGAGAGGAGGAGGAAGAGAAGCAGAAGAAAAAGTGGGAAGGAGGAAGAAGTGGTTTAGGAGAGGAACAGGTGAAGTTTAAGAAGGAGGAGGCAGGGGGAGGAATGTAGGAGAGGAAGAGAAAGAAAAAAAGGAGATGGAAAAGGGGGAAGGAAAGGAGCAGGAAGTGCTGATAGTAGAAGAAGAGCATGCATGATCAAGAAGGAGAATGAAGGAAAAGAAGATAGAGAAGGAAAGAAAAGGGTTGAAGGAGGAGAAGGAAGAAGTGGTGGTGGTAGAAGAGAAAGAACAGAGACATGCTCTAGAATGAGGAAGAGGAGAAGCAGAGGAAGGAGAGGAAGACGGAAAGAAAGGAGGAGGAGAGGAAGGGAAGATAAAGTACATCTCCCCTTCTTGGAGGACAATGAGGAGGAGGAGGAGCCTCTTCCTGCTCTCGGGGTGCCCCTCTTGAGGCTCTGCCTTCTCCTCCCTCTGAGCCCAGACGCCCCTCCAGGTGCAAAGGCCTCCAGGCGTCCACTGGGGGCGCCCAAGAGCAGCGGGAGGGGGGCTACTCACCCGGTCTTGGCCAGGAAAAGCAGCGCGGACCGGACTCCGCTCTCGGGGCGACCAACCGACGGACATTCCACTCCCGGCCAGCAGGGGTCGCACCGCGGGCGGAACCTTCCTGCCGGCCCCGCGCGCCGGCGGGAGCGCGTCCGTCGGCGGAAGGGTCCCCCATGAGCGCTTCCGGTACAACGGCGCCGGCCTACCGACCGGGTTGTCCTCTCCGCCGCCAGCGACCGGAGCCGGGATGCGGCTGTTACGGACCGGGCTGGGCTTCCTGCTGCGCCCGGGGATCCGTCGCGGACCCGGGCAGCCTCTCTACCAGCAAGGCCAGAGCCCCTCGCCGCGCACCCGCGAGTACTTCTACTACATCGACCACCAGGGACAGGTATGGGGGTGGGAGGGGAAGACCCTCCGAGGGGGTGGCGGGGTCGTAAGGTCAACCGGATGCCCCCCCCCCGCAACTCAATTGTTCGCCTGGAAAGGGCATTTCCGGCTTGGGGGGGAGGGGGGGAGGGGCAGGGCTGGCAAGGGACCCCCCTCCCCAAGCAAGTGGGGGAGGGGAAGCTTGCGTTGCAGGTGGTCCTCGACTTACGACCACAGTGGAGTCCAAAAAAATTATGTTCCTAGGCAATGCAAGTGGGTTTGGCCCCGTTTTGTGACCTTTCTTCCCATGGTTGTTAAGTGAATCACTACAAATGGATTTTGCCAAGAAAAATTGGTCAGTGAAAGCAAAAAGATTCTATTAAAAGAAAATCATAATAGCCATTTGCAAACTGCGGCGAATACACCTTCAAATGGAAGTTTTGAGCCTTACCTTATGTACCCAGGATGGCTAACGTTTTGGGTGCCCAGTGTCCAAAGCACTCATGCACACATGTGAACCCCCGAAATGCAACACAAGAGCCCCCCCCCCGTGCATCCACCCGTCCTTTGTGCGTCCCCTGTCCCCCCGTCTTCCCTCATCCAATTTTGTCTTCCAGGTTGGTGCAGGCGGCTTTCCAGGCCCAAAATGGGTTGTGGGGGAGTGTTCACGCGCATGAACCCCCAAAATGCAATGTGAGCGCCTCCCACACATGCACCCTCCCTCCCTGCACATGCACACCAGCAGAGACCCAAAGACAAGTGGGAGGGACATGCGCATGGGCGGTAGAGCTGGGCTGGTGTGATGGCTGGCATGCCCACAGAGAGGGGTCTGCATGCCACCTGTGGCACGCGTGTCATAGGTTCGCCATCCCTGTTCTATACAGTTTCATCCCAACGCCCTATTTCCCTCCTCCTTTGGGTCTCTTGGTTAATCTAAACCAGTGTTTTTCAACCACTGTGCCACGGCACACTAGTGTGCCGTGACATAGTGTAAGGTGTGCCGTGGGAAAATTACTTTATATATAGTCAATATAGGCACAGAGTTAAATTTTTTTAACATTTTCTAATGGTGGTGTGCCTCGTGATTTTTTTCATGAAAAAAGTGTGCCTTTGCACAAAAAAGGTTGAAAAACACTGATCTAAACCACCTAAGGAGGCTAAATTATCTCTTTCCTTTGTTTGCTCAAATTATTCTCCACTCAAGACATCTGGTATCTATCTGTACCTGTTCCTGACCCCCTTCCCCCACTCCCCAGAAATGCCCATACAATATTTTCTGCACTTTTTCTAGAGTCTCAACATCTTTTTTATAGTGTGGTAACCAAAACTGGTTGCTGTACCCTAGATATGATCTTATTAAGGCTTTATAGAGTGGTATTAGTACCTCCCTTGATCTTGATTGTATCCCTCTGTTTATGCAATTTAGGATTGCGCTGGCATTTTTGGCTGCTGCTTCTTTATTGTTCATTGCCAATAATGCAGAAAGCCTGGCAACCTTTCCCTGGGGAAGACCACATAATGCATGAGAGGGGTGGGAGTTGGTGGGTGGGGCAGTCAGGCTTTGCCCTCCTGTGTATACATAGTGGATCCAAGCTGATTCCCCATTTGATCCCTCCTCCTGACTGGGACGATTGTTCTCTAGCAAAGAGTTCTCTAACAACCATTTCTCCATCGTATTGAAACTGGATGTCAGCCTGGCCATCTTCACTTTCCTTCAACTTGCTACCAGCTGCCATGGAAACGGGGAGGAAGAGAGCAACAGGCATTTTTTTGGGGGGGGAAGCGTACAAGAGGTGTGAGTGTGGAGTTAGGCCTGGACTCAGGTCAGCTTATTTATTTGTTTGTTTGTTTGTTTGTTTGTTTGTTTGTTTATTTATTTATTTATTTATGCATGCATGCATGCATGCATGCATGCATGCCATTTGTATGCCGCCCACTCCCTAGGAACTCGGGGCGGCTTACAGACAAAATAGGAAACATATAAAAATTAAAAATAAGAATACAGTTAATTAAAAAATTTCACGTCATGCATACAGCTTAGCGTGGGGCTGGATACTCATCAACAGCCCAAAGCTTGGTTTGTTTAACATCTTCAAGGCCAACCGTCTGGAAATGACATTCATGAGGGCAGCCCTGAGAACCTGGACCAGAGATGTTCTCAAAACATCTTCCTGGCTGATGATTGGATTATGCCGGCTTGACTACGGAGGGGGTAGCCTCCGGGGCTATTTTCAATTTGTCTTTTCGCGCACATTTGCTCAGACCTTGCCTGACTTTTGTTGCATTCAGTTCTTCCTTAGTCAAAGTACTGTTTCTCTAAATCTATGGAGTCCTAGGGATTGATCAGAGACAGCCCTGACCCTGGCCGGTTGTGGTACCATGATTGACTTAGAATCATCAATTACAGAGGTAGCTTTCCACCTTGGCAGTCTATCCCTAATGTGGTCCTTCAGGCATTGCCACCATAACTGAGTCCATCCTCTTTGCTGCTGGCCATCCTCTTCTGTTTTTTCCTTCCGCCTTTCCCTACGTTAGAACCTTCTCAAAAGAGCAGGTCTTTCCATTCAATGATTGACTGAGTGATTATGAGCCTTCAAGCCAATGTTGGCTCTTAGCGAACATATAGATAGGTTTTCTCCATGACGACTGGCCCTCAACCTGATTATTGAAGACTTCCAATGGTTGGTACCCCATTCCGACTGTAACTGAGGCCCGGCCTCTTGATACTAGTTGTTTCTCCTCCTCCTCCTCCTCCTCCTCCTCCTTCTTCTTCCTCCTCTTCTTCCTCTTCTCCTCTTTCCTTCTTCCCCTCCTCTCCTCCACTTCCTTCTCCTTCTCTTCTTCCTCCTCCTTCCCCTTCTTCTTCTCCCCCTTCTCCTCCTCCCCTCTTCTTCTTCTTCTTCTTCTTCTCTTCCTCCTCCTCCTCCTCCTCTTCTTCTTCTTCTTCTTCTTCTTCTTCTTCTTCTTCTTCTTCTTCTTCTTCTTCTTCTCTTCCTCCTCCTCCTTCCCCTTCTTCTTCTTTCCCTTCTCCTCCTCCCTCTTCTTCCTCCTCCGTCTCCTCTTGGTTACCGATCAGTCTCCAGATACGCTTCAAGGTGCTAGTTGTAACTTATAAAGCCCTTCATGGTATTGGATCTGGGTACTTGAGAGGCCGCCTGCTGCCAATTACCTCCCACAGACCCATTAGATCTCACATGGTTGGCCTCCTCCGGGTGCCATCTACCAGCCAATGCCACCTGGCTACTACCCGGGGGAGGGCCTTCTCTGTGGCAGCTCCGGGCCTCTGGAATGAACTCCCCGCAGGGATTCGGACCCTCACCACCCTCCAGGCCTTCCGGAAAGCCGTCAAAACCTGGCTTTGCCGGCAGGCCTGGGGGTGATGAGTTCCCCTCCCCTCTCGACATGTATGGTTGTGCGACTGTTGTTTACTTTTATTATTTGTATTTTGTCTTTTATGTTCCCCCCTTTTTTTCCCCTTGAATTGTTCGCCGCCCTGAGTCCTCCCGGAGAAGGGCGGCATACAAATAATAAAATAATAAAATACAAATACAAATACTACAACTAGTAGTTTTCTCTGCAAGAAAGAGCTTTGTAGGTGCTACGTATTCCAAACCTTTCTGTACAGGTAGTCTTTGACTTATGACCAGAACTGGGGGGGCTCCAACAGTTCTAAGTGTGAAAAATGTTCCTAAGTCACTTTTTTCAATGTACTGTAACATTGAACAGTCACTAAATGAACTGTTTTAAGTCAAGGATGACCTGTACATCCAAGTGTCAGGCCTGCAGCCCTCTTTTCTTGTGGGTCTTTGGCCTGCCACACTTTCTATTCTTCTACTATGCATTTTCTATTGAGGGAAAATGGGAGGGGGGATTGTACGGAGTGAGATGATAGGTAGCCATAACAACATTCTTTCTAGAAAGCCAAGGTCATTCTTTGTCTCTGCACCTCTGCACCTGATTGGAACTGGATGGATGGAAGCTGCCAGCATGGCAGTGGGAGATGGAACCATGGGATGGGCTTGTGGGTGGATGGGGGAAAGATCTTGAACTTTCAACTGAGTGGGGAAAACCGAGAAGCTTTCAGATTCGAGTTTTCCCAGATGGGCCAACGTGGCTCTCTTCATCAATTGGAACTTTCAAGAATCCTTTGCTTCGGACTCTAATTTACTATTTGGAATCCTGACACCAAGTTCCAGAGATTGTTTCCCTCCGCGAAAGCTAAAATATGTTTGTCCTCCAGTTCGGAAGGAATTCAGATGACATAACCAGGATCAATGCGCACTCTGTCAGCTTCAGAGCGAAATGTTAATGGGAGACCTCCAGGGTAAAAGGAAAACCAGCCAAGTGGCAGATTTGGAGGTCGAGAAGAAATGCCGGCTTCGTTCCAGCCCTGGAGGCTGCTCGGACCTCTTTTGAATGCATTAGCCTCATCTGCTGACTCCCGTTATTGCCGCCGCTATGCTAATGGCGCATCTAATTAGCACCGAATTAAACCCGAATGAGGTTGGGGGTCGGTATTAAAAGAAAAGCATGCGTTGGCTTGATAACTCCAAGCAACAGGGAAGTTAAGAAAAGAAGGACGGGGGGTGACATGATAGCAGTCTTCCAGTATTTGAGGGGCTGCCCCAAAGAAGAGGGGGCTCAAATTATTCCCCAAAGCACCAGAAAGCAGGACAAGGAACAACGGATGGAAACTCATCAAAGAGAGAAGCAACTTGGAATTAAGGAGAAACTTCCTAACAGGGAGGACAATTAACCAGTGGAATAGCTTCCTTCCAGGGCTGGAGATTTTTAAGAAGAGACTGGACAGTCACTTGTCTGAGATGGTATAAGTTCTCCTCCCTGAGCAGGGGGATGGACTAGAACGGTGTTTCTCAACCTTGTCAACTTGAAGATGTCTGGACTTCAACTCCCCAGAATTCCCCAGCCAGCGAATGCTGGCTGGGGAATTCTGGGAGTTGAAGTCCAGACATCTTCAAGTTGACAAGGTTGAGAAACACTGGACTAGAAAACCTCCAAGGTCCCTTCCAGCTCTATTCTACTTCTAAATGTAAGTGTTTCACACCCGTGGCACCTTTAAGAGGGGTGGACTTCAACTCCCAGAATTCCGCTGCGACCTTTTTGACAAGCAAAAGTCGGCGAGGAAGCCAGATCCGCTTAATAACCGTGTTACTCACTTAACAACTGCAGTGATTCACTTAACAACTGTGGCGAGCATGTGTAAAATGGGCAGAACTCCCTTAAAAACTCTCAGCGTCAGAAATTTGGGGGGGTCAATTGTCAGCATAAGTCGAGGACTACCTGTACAAGAATCTAGTCAGCTAATGACCAAGGCACTAGATCAGGGTGAGTGGAGTTCATAAAATTGAATTGAATTTATTGCACTTATATGCCGCCCTTTTCCCCGAAGGGGACTCATAAAAAGCTGGGCTTGCAGCCTTTCTCGACAATGCAATGATTCCAGGCTGATGGCACATTTGACTCCACCTTCCAGCTCAGCTTCTTCTCCTACAGCGCACGTGGACTGACTCAAGGGTGGCTTGTGTGAACCAAGAGATAATTCTTCTCCTCCGTGATGGTGGAGCAGTGCCCTCCTTGTTTTCTGAGCCAGTGGGTCTTGTTTTCCATTCTCTTCTGTGTTTTTCAGAAAGAGGGGCATCCAATTCACTCCATTTTTCTGTTTTTCTTCCTCTACGGTGCCTACCCTAACCCCATCCGATCCTGACCACGTCCCACAGCTTTTCCTCGACGATACCAAGGTCAAGAACTTCATCACATGTTTCAAAGGTAATGTCTACTTATTCCACCCCAGATTATCGACGCTTCTTGGAGGGAAGGTAGGATCATCGGGGATAACAGATTAACAGGGATGGAAGGGAGCACCTAAGCGTATAAATAACTTACGGGTATAAGAATAATCTTTTTCTTGGTTCGTCATATTGCCAAATTTTTTTTTTTTTTATTATTTTTATTAGTAAAAGAAAAAATACAACAACCAATAGCTGGTAAAAGACAATACAACATCCACTGTTTTGCTTTACATTTGACTACGTTTCAAGACATTCCCGTGGTATCAAAATCATTATAGACATCAAAGGTTAGGTATCTTCTTCCCTCCCTTCCTCTTTCCTTCCCTTGTTTCTTCTTTCCCACTTCCCTTCCTTCCTTCCCTCCTTCTCTCCTTCTCTCCTTCCTTCCCTCCTTTCTTTTCCTTTCCTCCTTTCCTTCCCCTTCCCTTTCCTCTCTCCATCCCCCCTCCTTCTCTCATACCTTCCCTCCCTCCTTCCTTCCTTCCTTCCCTCCTTTCTCTTCTCTTACGTTCCCTCCTTTCTTCCCTCCTTCCCTCCTTCCTATCTACTCTCCTTCTCTCCTTCCTTCCCTCCCTTTTTCCCTCCTTGCTTCCCTACCTTCTTCCCTCCCTCCGCCAAATTGTTATGCAGAGAAAAGTAACTCTGGTGCCATTGGAAGGCTATCAGATCTCTGCTAAAAACAGTTTTGTCTATATAGGTTTTCCTTCTTCATGGCTCAAAGGCCGTTGCTACTGTTAGCACCAGCTTTACAAACAAGAATCAGTGATCTTGAAGTGTAAAAGTGCAAGCCATTTTCAGTCAGGAAAGAAAGGGAATGTATTCTATCAATGAATGATAGTTTCTTCTGTCTTAGAACACGAATCCAATATATACTATTAATTTTTATATGCAACATTTTTGATGATAAAGAAATGAAGAGAGACTAGTATTGATCTATTTCAAGCTATTTAGCTCTCGTCAGCTAGCCATACCCTTGCTGGGATTCTGACTTGGGGTCTTTTTACATAATAGGCAATTGTATTAACCTCTAAGCCACAAGCTCTCCTCCCTTATCAGCTGAGCCAAGGGAATGATTAAGTGTTTTTTTCTTCTGTCGAAGCACCTGGTGTGCCCCCAAAATATGGGAGGGAGCATACTGCTTTCCCTTTCGCCTTTCAACCCCACTCCAGGAGCCTTCCAGGCAGTCGCTTCCACGACAGACCATTTTGTATTACATTTTTGCTGATAAAGAAATGAAGGGAGAGGAGTACAGATCTATTTCAAGCTATTTAGCTCTCATCAGCTAGCCATACCTGTGCTGACTCAACAGTATATTAAGAACTGTCTCCTTTAAGAAACTACCTCATGGGAAATGTGGGCAGAACTGCCTTGTGGGAAATGTAGTTCCATGACATGTAATCACATCTGTGTTCCCTGATACAGCTGCCTAACATATATAAATACATACACACACACACACATATTTGTACACACACAAACTCAATATATGAACAGCGTGTTGTCTGAGTACAATTAGTTTTGAACAAATTGTCAATAAGCATAATGGTAATCATAACATATTATCATTGATAATAATCACATAATAATAGTAGCAATGGCTTATCCATACTAGAAAGCTTTCATTATATAATTAATCATTCTCTTAATCCTTTTTAGTTTTAACCTCTGTTTCTGTTTGTTCCATGTTAAAATATTCTGTTTCTTCTTTCTCCTTTATTTTTAGTGTTAATCTCTCCATCTCTGCGCATTGTGTGTATGTATGTGTGTGTGTGTGTGTGTGTGTGTGTGTGTGTGTGTGTGTGTGTGTGTATATATATATATATCACACTTTCATCTGCAGGAATCTCTTCATTTTTCCACTGTTGTGCAAATACAATTCTTGCTGCAGTTAACACATGTAAAATTAGATATGTATTCCCTTTATTATACTATTCTGGTAAAATACCCAACAAAAATATTTTTGGTTTAAAATCATTATGTTGCTTTATCGTTTTTTTCTAACCATGTACGTATTTTGGTCCCAATATTTATTTATTTTTGGCCTTTTGACATGTCCACCACATATGATAATATGAACCCAGTATCTGGTGACTACTCCAATATTTCTTTGCTTTCTCAAACGTCCACCATAAATGATTTTTTAAAAGGTCCCATTTGCCTTCGTTTGGAAGAATCGGTGAGAAGGCAGGAGAGGCATTTCATTTTAGCAAGGGCCTTCCCCGGTGTATAAAAGTAATTTTTGGCATGGATGAATCATGCGCGACCTGCTCAGCACTGCTTACCAGATTCCATCCCATGGCTAGTTGCGTCTTCTCACAAGGATGCTATTCAAGGAACACAACCACACTCCCTTGTGTTATCTGAAACGGTCCAGCAGGAGGTGATGTTGGGATATTTTATTGGCGGGCTCTGCAGCTTGTCTGGCTAGAAACATTTTATTTTTTAATTTATTCTCCCCATGTTTGAACTGCCCATCTCTCTCCCCCCCCCAAGGGATAATTAACTATTTAATCATAAAATATTTAAAGTTAAAAACAGTGTTTAAAAATTAAAATGAAATGAAAAGAGGTTGTTACAGGGGGGGAGGAAACAAATGGAATTCATATAAAGGTATAGCTCTAAAAGTAAAACTAGCAATATGGAAAATATTTTTTTTCCTTTGGGAATATAATTATAAAGCGGTATATAAGTCTACTGCTATTTATTTCATTTTCATTTTCATTTTATACAATCACTTATATACTGTGCATAAAAAAAAGAAAAAAGGGGAAAAAAAAAACCCAACATAACACTTCATTCCCCCATACACCCTCTCTTCTCCCCCTCCAACTTTCCTTTCACCCCTCCAGCATTCCCCTCTTCTACTTCCCTACCCCCTCAGACATCTCCCCCTCCCTCCATTTCACCCTCCTTACATTCCCTCTCACTCCCTCTTTACTTCTCCCTTCTCTTTCCCTCTTC
Organism: Thamnophis sirtalis; assembly: GCF_051295495.1. Classification (NCBI taxonomy): domain Eukaryota; kingdom Metazoa; phylum Chordata; class Lepidosauria; order Squamata; family Natricidae; genus Thamnophis; species Thamnophis sirtalis. Next base: position 101,764,361 of record NW_028261382.1, on the reverse strand, counting down.
TCCTCGCTTTGGTGTATCCATACAACTCAGTTTGTTTTTAAAATAAAAGTAGAAAAAGAAAAAAAGGAAAAAAAAAAAAAGAAAAACGAGCCGCAGTACACAAGTGAATTCTTATTGTTCTAAGGATTGAAACTGTAATTCCACCCTCCCCCCTCCCCCCTATAATCCCCCCTCCCTAACCCCCTTACGGCTTCGCAGGTCCCATACCCGGCATAATTCTTTAACAAGCATTTGAGTATAATAAGGCCAGCTAACTTTAAAATTAAAAAAATAAGATAAAAGTAAAGCCAAAAAGAAAAAGGAAAAATAGTAGAAAATAAGAAATTAAAAAAAAAAAAAACCCACACTCACACACAAAAAGAAGAAAGAAACAAAAAGGGTCAATAAACCCACTACGTTAACACAGCTTCCCATTATCTGTAAATCTTAAACAATGTAGCTCATTCCAAATTTCGATTATTTTGCTACTTGCAGGGTTTCAAACTGTATTAGAGCCAGGTAAGTTGAACATTTAGAATTCCCCAACTAAAAGTCTCCTTGCTTTATCTATCTATTCAGACCTTTAATTTATCTCTTTTTTATCCAAATATCCAAACCTTTCTATAACACCATTAAACTCAAATACTTCTTTCATTTTTCATTTCCAACACCTCCCTTTCTGTCCTTACCCACCTCCACATATAAATTTTTTACCTTCCATCCTGCCTTTATCCATATCCACATATATATTTTATCCACATTCATTGCTCCTCCCATGTTTACTCCACTTTCCTGAAGATTCTCCGACCAATCTTTCTTAACCTTGTATTGATATAGCAACTCAAACAAACATCAGCTTGCGTTCTAGCCCCAAGTAATCTAATTAAGCTTTCGCTACCCTTCCCTCTCCCACGCACCTCCCAACTCCGTTCGTCCCAAACCGCAACTCAAAAAGATCACAATTTCCGCTCTCCTCGCCTAAGAAAATAGTTCATGCACAATTTGAGTTAGAGTTCAGACAAAACTTCTGTACAATATATGTCCACAATCAGCAACGCTTCTTTCAGTCTCCATGTCTCATCATCGATATGCCACTTTTCCATTTTATCCCAGACGGAAATCATAAAACTTTAAAAACATCGCTTAGTCTTTATTCTTTAGTCTTCTGCCCTTCCGGAAGAGAAAAGCAACACCCTCCGCCTTGTAGCCACGTGTCTCGCTGTTTGTCTTCTCCTTCTCCTTGTCTCTCCCCAGATCCGGATGAATCAGGAAGTCCCGCCTTCAGAGTCTCGTAGTAAAATTTTCGGGCTTCACAGACGGAATTAATGCGGTGTTTTTGGTTACCAAATGTAACTGTAATGCCAGCTGGGACTTCCCATTTGTATGAAATCTGAGAGTTTCTGAGTTCTTCGGTTAAGAAAGCGTACTGTCTTCTTGTTCTTAATATTTGAGCTGGTATCTCTTTAAAAACAATCAAGTCCTCCCCATCAATTCTCAACCTCTTTCCGTAGAGCCTCTGTATTATCTCATTTCTAGATTCCCTTGTAGTAAAGTATATTATTATGTCCCTCGGAAGCTGTCGCTGTTTTGCTACCCAGGAATTCTGGCGGTAAATTCTTTGAATCTGCCAATCAAAGTTAAGTCCCGGACTTCCCACCAAGCGACTGAAAGCCTCAAAGAAGGTCTGTTTCAAATTCTCCTGTTGGTTTTCACGCAGTCCTCTAACTCTTATAGCAAAGGCAGTCTTATTAAAATTTATAATGACAAGTTCTCTTTGAGCGGTTTCAATTTCCTGTTGTAACGTTTGAATTTTTGATATCAGGTTAAGGTTAGTTTCTTCCAAAAGTTCCAATTTGTCCTCCGTTTCAGCAATATAATCTGTCATGACTGTCATTACTCCGATCATATCCTGCTTTGCCTGAGCAATTTTAGCATCAAATTGATCACATAAATCCGATATCAGTTGATTAATCTCCTGTCTGAAATCATTAAGCGTTTTGAGAAGGAATTCTTGTGTTAGCAAATCTCCCGTTGAGGGTGTAGGAGACAAGGGTAGCGACTTCATAGCAGTTTTTGGAGATGTGTTATTAAGGAAGCGCTTCTGTTTAGGTTTGGGAGCCATTCCAGAATAAAAATAAAAGACAAGCAATCAAGCGAGCCAAAAATCAAAGTCTCTGCTCCCCTCAGTTAATCTTTTAGCAATTAGTACGGAGAAGCCTTCAGGAGGGTAGGGCCAACTAGGTACGTCAGATCAAACACAAAAGCTACGAGATCGCCATCTTGTGACGCAACTAAAAAAGAAAGGGAGCCTTTTGCGAAATTGAAGCTGGTATTTTAAATAGTAATAGAAGAAATTCCTCGGGAATGGTCCCCGCCCGGATTGGCTTTTAAATAGCTTAGCTTTGTCCTGGGGGGGGAGGCAATCTGCCTAGGCTGCAAAAAAGGCAGCGCGGAAAACTGGCCGGAGTAAAGGCTCAGCTAATGTTGAACCTCTTCTCCATTCACAGCAAAAAGAAAAGCTATGAATTACAAAGAGATCCTAACGACTGACCTTCTCCCTGCCCCTTTCTGCCAGAAAGGGGAGATATCTATAGATCTTATAAGATATACGAACCAGAGTCCTGGCAGGAGCTTTGCTGAGCTCCCGACGGCGGCAGCTCCTCCCCTCGAAGCCCCGGGAATATAATTATTAATGCCATTGATAGTAAATGGGGTTTGCTAAAAGGCGGAAATACACCGCGTAAAATAGAGAATGGAAGGGAGATAAAGAGAGGGAAAGAAAAAGAAGAGAGGAGGGAGGGATGTAGAATGGAGGGAAAGAGGAGAGAGGGAAGGTGTGGAAAGAGGGGAGAGGGAGAGAGCAAGGGGAAGTAGAGAAGAGAGAGGGCAGAGGGAAGAAAGGAGGTAGGGAGGAGAAGGGAGGGAGGGGGAGAGTGAAGATGAAGTAGACTATAATATGGTGTATGGAAAGCAGAAGAGCAAATAAAAATTGAAGAGGCTTAATGGCAAAAGGAATTAATATATTACTGAATACTCAAAAAATGTTTGTTAAGATGTATTAGTATTCTTTGGATTATATTATATCTATGTTAAAAAATAAAAAAGACTTTTGGCAAAAAAAAATTAAAATGAAACTAAACATTCTAATTTAACTTTAAATTCAGTTAAAAATCTCAAAACGGACACCTCATTTCACATTCATACACCATCATGTCCACCTGGACAGGTAGCCCCGGACTCACGATGCACAATTGTGCCCATAATTTCTATAGCTAAGCGAGACAGTCGTTAAGTGAGTTTTGCCCCATTTTACAACTTTCTCACCAGAGTTGCTAAGTGGATCACTGCAGTTTTTCAGTTAGTAACGTGGTCGTTAAGTGAACCTCGCTTCCCCATGGACTTTGCTGGTCAGAAGGTCGCAAAAGGGGGATCGTGACCCCGGGACACTGCGACCGTCATAAATACGAATCAGTTGTCAAGCGTTTGTGTGTTGATCAGGTGACTTGGGGTGCTGCAGTGGTCGCAAGTGTGAAAAGCAGTCATAAGTCCCCTTTTTCAGTGCCATTGTAACTTTGAATGGTTACTAAATAAACTGTTGTAAGTTGAGGACAGTGGTGGGAATCAGCCACTTCGTACCACTTTGGGGAAACCAGTTGCTACAACTGGTTGCTGGGAAAAATCATCAGGGCAGAGACGCGGTTGTTAAATTATTTGAATCCCACCAGTGGTCAAGGACTACCTGTATCTCCCCAGGTAGTATAGCTATAGTATGATTCTCTATCCTTCTTCTTATCCGCTTTACTCCTGCCCTCTTATTAGAATTATGATGATGATGATGAGAATTATCGCTATAACCATGTTGCTTGTGTCTTTACTATTTATATCCCTTCCTTTGTTTCCTAGCATGATTTGATTGCTTATCAGTAACCTATGACTATCACTAAGTGTTGTATCTTAGGATTCTTGACAAATGTTTTTTTTTTCTTTCTATACACACTGAGAGCTTATGCACCGAAGACAAATTCCTTGTGTGTCCAATCACACTTGGGCAATAAAGAATTCTATTCTATTCTATTCTATTCTATTCTATTCTATTTTCTATTCTATTCTATTTTCTATTCTATTCTACTCTATTCTATTCTATATTCTATTCTATTCTCTATACTATTCTCTTTTCTATTCTATTCTATTTTCTATTCTATTCTACTCTATTCTATTCTTCTGTTGCTTCACACGTACATAGTTTCTGTATGGAGACCAGTTCCTTGTGTGTCCAATCACACTTGGGCAATAAAGAATTCTATTCTATTCTATTTTCTTTTCCTTTCTTTTCTTTTCTTTTCTTTTCTATTCTCTATTCTATTCTTTCTATTCTATTCTATTTTCTATTCTATATTCTATTCTTTCTATTCTATTTTCTATTATATTCTCTATACTATTCTCTTTTCTATTCTATTCTATTCTATTCTATATTCTATTCTTTCTATTCTATTTTCTATTCTATTCTATATTCTATTCTTTCTATTCTATATTCTATTCTATTCTATATTCTATTCTTTCTATTCTATATTCTATTCTATTCTATATTCTATTCTTTCTATTCTATTTTCTATTATATTCTCTATACTATTCTCTTTTCTATTCTATTCTATATTCTATTCTATATTCTATTCTTTCTATTCTATTCTATATTCTATTCTATATTCTATTCTATATTCTATTCTATATTCTATTCTATATTCTATTCTATTTTCTATTATATTCTATATTCTATTCTTTCTATTCTATTTTCTATTATATTCTCTATACTATTCTCTTTTCTATTCTATTCTATATTCTATTCTATATTCTATATTCTATTCTATATTCTATTCTTTCTATTCTTTCTATTCTTTCTATTCTTTCTATTCTTTCTATTCTTTCTATTCTTTCTATTCTATTCTATATTCTATTCTATATTCTATTCTATATTCTATTCTATATTCTATTCTATATTCTATTCTATTTTCTATTATATTCTATATTCTATTCTTTCTATTCTATTTTCTATTATATTCTCTATACTATTCTCTTTTCTATTCTATTCTATATTCTATTCTATATTCTATATTCTATTCTATATTCTATTCTTTCTATTCTTTCTATTCTTTCTATTCTTTCTATTCTATTCTATATTCTATTCTATATTCTATTCTATATTCTATTCTATATTCTATTCTATATTCTATTCTATTCTGTTTTCTATTCTACTCTACTCTATTCTTCTGTTGCTCCACACGTACATAGTTTCTGCATGGAGACCAGTTCCCGGTGTGTCTAATCACACGTGGCCAAGTAAAATATTTCATTTAAAAAAATGCAACCCCAATTTCTAGAGCTCGGAGGTCGCTTTCCCAAATGCGGTGGCCAAGTTCCCCCTTTCTGTTTTTCTGCCTTCCAGCTGCATCTGGCCAGGATGCTGTCCCCATCCCCTCTCTGTCCCTCTTTGTTATTGGAACTGAACCGAGGGGAAGTAGGGATCCGCAGCCTTTAAATAACCTGTCAAACCACCCCCACCCTCCTCCTCTGCTCTGCTCTCCTCCACCAAGCGCTAACCTTGCCCCGTCTTTGCACACGCTGGCCTTTCCCAATCCGGAGGGATTTGCCCTGCTTACATAAGGCTCTGAGTCGGGGAGGTGGGCTCTTTGCCAGCCGCCTCCCGTCCCTCCTTCTCGCTCGACTTCCCCGGCCGGCTCCCGGCCGAAAGCAAACACAGGCCCTCCGCATCTTCCTATCCGCTTCCCGATGGCGGGACTGCAGCCCGCGCTGCGAAATAATTCAAAATATTTTTAAAATGTTTAATCCGGTCAATTTGATTTTTTGATCCCTTTGTTCCGTGTATCTTTCTCTCATTCTGCCTCTTAATTTCTTGCACTTTTCTTTTCTCTCGTTCCTTTTTTCCCCCACCTATGTCACTGCCAACAACCCTCGAATATATGCTTTGGCTGTATCCCACACGTTTTTGTAATGAAATAATTCAAATTGGTGAGTCGTGCACCTGCTTGGTGGGGGGGGGCCTTCAGGCCGGGGTCTCTTAGTGGGGCTGCCAAGACCGAGAACAGCCGGAGCAAATGCCAAGAAAAAGGAAAGGGGGGAGGCTCAGAATCAGGGATGCTGATAACAGAGACCGAGAGAAGGGAATCTTCGTAGCTGAGGGTTGAACGGTGGGCTCCTTGGTGCTCTCTGAGCTTGGTGGTTTTTTTGCCGGATGTTTCGTGACCCAACTAGGCAACATCATCAGTGCTAGAAGGGGTAGGAGGGGTTGAAGAGCGGGGAATCAGGAGGACAGGAAGGAGGAGGACTGTGGGGTCCTTGGTGCTCTCTATGGTTTGGTGGTTTTCTTGCAGACGTTTCATGACCCAACTAGATAATGTCATCAACGCTAGAAGGTGCAAAAAAAAACCTTCCTTCTAGCACAGATTATGTTCCCCAGTTGGGTCATGAAACGTCTGCAAGAAAACCACTAAGAAGAACCAAGAACCCCACAATCCTCCTCTTCTTCCTCCTCTTTCTTCTCCTTCTCGTCCTCTTTCTTTTCCTCTTCTTCCTTCTCCTCTTTCTTCTCTTCCTCCTTTCCTTCCACCTTCTCCTCTTCCTCCTTCTCCCCCTCTTCCTCCTTTTCTTTCTTCTCCCCCTCCCCTTCCTCCTCCTCCTCTTTCTCCTCCTCCTTCTCCCCCTCCTCTCTCTCTCTTCCTCTTCCTCCAGTTCCTCTTTCTCCTCTTGCTTTTCCTCCTCCTCCTCTTTCTCCTCTTCCTTCTCCCCCTCCTCTTCCTCCTCCTCCTCTTTCTCCTCTTGCTTTTCCTCCTCCTCCTCCTCCTCCTCCTCCTCCTCCTCCTCCTCCTCCTCCTCCTCCTCCTCCTCCTCCTCCTCCTCCAGATTGATGTTGCATTGGGAAGGGGCCACTTCCGAGAAAGCCCTTTTTGGGGGTCCCACCAGGCATACAGATAGCCCTCTACCTATGAACACAATTGACCCCAAAATTTCCGTAGCTAAGCCAGGCATTTGTCAGGTGCATTTTGCCCTCGTTTTATGACCGTTTCTTGCCTCCCTTGTTAAGCAAATCCCTGCAGTCATTAAGCGAATCACGCAGCCATTACACCAGTCTGGCTGTCCCCATTGATTCGGCTTGTCGGAAGCCATCCGGGAAGGTCGCTCATGGTGACCCTGAGGCATTGCAAACATTGTAAACACAGTTGCCAAGGCTCCGGATTTTGATCACACGACCAGGGGGTGGGAGAGCAACCAGTAATCTCAGTAACCTAAATACTATTGCTATAACAGTGGGGGGAGCCAGAGGTTAAATTCAGCAGGTTCTGAGCAGTTCTGCAGAACCGGGAGAAGAAATTCTGAGTAGTTCAGAGAACCGGCAAATGCCACCTCTGGCTGGCCCCGCCCCTATCTATTCTCTGCCTCCCGAGTCCCAGCTGATCAGGAGGGAATGGGGATTTTGCAGTATCCTTCCCTTGCCACGCCCACCAAGCCACGCCCACCAAGCCACGCCCACAGAACTGGTAATAAAAACATTTGAATCCCACCACTGGTTCAGACATTGTATGACTTAGCCAGGTAACCTCATCAGTGCTACAAGGGAATAAGGCAGTGGCGGTGAACCTTTTCGGCACCATGCGCCAAAAAGGTCACACGGAAATGTTGCACTGCGCACATACACGTTCGTCAGGGCCGCACTCTGGAAAAATCTTAACTTCTGGGTTCTAGCGCACATGCGCACCCAACAATCAGTTGGCCAGTGTGTGGGCTTTTTTTTGGCAGAGCCACGCACACAAAGAGTTCGTGCTCTGGAAAAGCCAAGCTTCCGGGTTCTGGTGCAAATGAGAATATTAGAGAATCAGCTGGCTGGCGCACATGCGCACACCAGTTTTCGGCACTGCCACTCGCGTGAAGGGCAGCTGACTGTTGCGCGCACCTGTGCACCAGAAACCCAGCAGACAAACAGGCAAGGCCACGCATGCCGGCCGACATAGCTTCCCATGCCACTTTGAGCACGCGTGACGTAGGTTCGCCATCACGGGAATAGGGGAGGAGGTTTGGGAGGAAGAGGAAGAGGAGGAGCTGAAGGCTCCTTGATGCTTTCTGAGCTTGGTGGTTTCCATGCAGACCAGAGGGGGGATTCAGCAGGTTCTCACCAGTTCTGTAGAACCGGTAGTGGAAATTTTGAATAGTTCGAGAACCGGTAAATACCACCTCTGGCTGGCCACGCCCCCATCTATTCTCTGCTTCCCGAGTCCCAGCTGATCAGGAGGCAATGGGGATTTTGCAGTATCCTTTCCCTGCCACACCCACCAAGCCATGCCCACCAAGCCACACCCACCAAGCCATGCCCACTAAGCCACGCCCACAGAGCCAGTAGTAAAAAAAATTGAATCCCACCACTGGGGGGAGCCATTGCTTTGCAGGGCCCTTCTGCCTTCTCTCCCCAGCCAAGGTGGAGGGACACACACGCCCCTCTGCCCTACTCCTGCCCCGCTGACCGGCCTCTGCTTTCCCTCCTCCCTGCAGACCAGCAGTTCCTGGTCTTCTTCTTCAAGCAGCTGAAGCTGAACCGCAGCGGCCGCTACGAGGACTCCTTCCCTTACCTGTCGCCCTGCGGCCCGGAGCACAACTACGTCCGTTGCGATGACCGGCCCATCGTCTTCACGCACCTCCTGGACGGACCCTCGGGCCAGCAGTCGCTGTCCTTCTGCGGGGGCTCAGAGCGCCTGGCCGTGCCCTTCCAGCCGGAGCAGCTGGTCATGCTGGCCGAGAATGGGCGGGTCTATCACCCGGGTCCGGAGAAGGCTGGCGGGGTAGGATTGGTCAAATCATCCTTGGCCTTTGAGTTGAGCCCTTGCTTTGAGTACCAGGACGGACCCGGTCAGCCGCCCACTCATTTCCGCTGGCAGGAGAAGAGACACGCGCTCACGAACGAGCTGCTGCGGTTGATCTGACGCCGTTGTAGAGCGAGGAACGCCTTCCAGTGGTCTTCTTGTTGGCACCCTTGGCTTGACATCAACCCAAATTATGCCCCACCTGCCGTTCCAGGTGCCCCGTTTTTCCCAGGAGACCAACTCAAGAACGGGGTAGGAAGAGTCTGTCCAGAACCCGAGGAGGGCAAGGATCCCGGATAAACTCTCTTGGAATAAAAACCGTTTCATGGTTTGTGCGCAGGATTGGTCTTCGTCAGCCGATTGACTGGCTTAAGTGCAGGGCCTTCTCACTTCCTCAAGCTCCCTCCGTGGACAGCCAAAGCATTGCTTTCAGCAGAGTGATGAATGGGTGGCCTATAAATGTAATTGATTTGATTTGATTTTGATTTGATTTGATTATATTTATATGCTGCCCTTTTCCCCCGAAGGGGACTCAGGGCGGCTCACAATTCAAATCAGGGAAGGGGGGTACAGACAGAAAATAAAAGACGAAACATAACAATGCATAATTTAAAAACACCCAACAGTCATACCATTCGAGACGGGGGGGCAACAGCTCTTTAGCCCCAGGCCTGTCGGAACAGCCAGGTTTTAAGGGCTGTGCGGAAGGCCTGGAGGGTGGTGAGGGTTCGAATCTCCATGGGGAGTTCGTTCCAGAGGGTCGGAGCAGCCACAGAGAAGGCTCTCCTCCGGGAAGTCGCCAGTCGACACTGGCCGGCGGATGGAATTCGGAGGAGGCCTAATCTGTGGGATCTAATTGGTCTAGTGGAGGTAAATGGCAGCAGGCGGTCTCTCAAGTACCCAGGTCCAATACCATGAAGGGCTTTATAAGTGACGACTAGCGCCTTGAAGCGTATCCGGAGACCAATAGGCAGCCAGTGCAGCTCGCGGAGGATAGGTGTTACGTGGGTGAACCGAGGTGCACCCACGATCGCTCGTGCGGCCGCATTCTGGACAAGCTGGAGTCTCCGAATGTTCTTCAAGGGCTGCCCCATGTAGAGCACGTTGCAGTAGTCCAGTCTAGAGGTCACAAGGGTAATAAATAAATATAAACAAACGAAAGCCAAATTTTGCCTAGCAGCAGGAAACTCGGCTGGATGATGAGCAGATTCCTCAGGCACAGGCTATGGGTGCGTGAATAATTATCACGGAAACCTAAGGCTGGAAGGGACCTTAGAGGTCTTCTAACCCAGCCCCCCGACAAAGCCAGGAGTCCTTACCCCATCCCCGCCAGATGGCTGTGCAGAGTCTTCTTAAAAACCTCCAGTGGTGGAGCACACCGCCATTTATGGAGGCCAATTTTTCCACTGGCTAATTGTTCTCACGGGAAATTTCTCCTTAATTCCAAGTTGCTTCTCTCCTTCATCGTACATGTGAGTACAGAATGCAGAATGGGAGAGTTGGAAGGGACCTTGGAGGTCTTCTAGTCCAACCCCCTGCTCAGGCAGGAAACCCTACAGCAACCCGGTCAAATAATTGCCCAATCTCTTCTTAAAAACTTCCAGTATTGGAGCACCCACAACTTCTGGTGGCAAGCAGTTCCACTGGTTAACTGTCCTCTCTGTCAGGAAATTCCTCCTTAATTCTAAGTTGCTTCCCCCACTTGATTAGTTTCCACCCATTGCTTCTTGTCCTGACTTCAGGTGTTTTGGAGAATAGGTGGACCCCCTGTTCTCTGTAAGAGCCCCTCAAGAATTGGGAGATGTTATCATGTCTCCCCTAAGCCTTCTCTTCTATAGGCTAAGTATATCTATTTCCCTTAGCCCAGGGGTGTCCAAACTTGGGAACTTTAAGACTTGTGGACTTCAACTCCCAGAATTCCCCAGCCAGCCATTCGGCTGGCTGGGGGAATTCTGGGAGTTGAAGTCCACAAGTCTTAAAGTTCCCAAGTTTGGACACCCTTTCCTTAGCCGTCCGCCATGTGATTTACCTTCATTAAAAATATTGTCCTGCTGGCTTTCAGTTCTGTTAGAAATGCATTTTCCTGAAAATCTGTCCAACTTGGCCGAAGCCCTTTGGCAGCCTGGCAAAACTCCAGAGCCCAGGGCAGCAAGCTGTGGAGTTGGTGGGAGGCAGGAAGCAGTTTCAGAAAGACCCTTCCCCATTTGCCCACCAGCTGGAACCAAGGTTTTCCAGGCTGGGGGGTGAGCCCCCTGGAATAGTTAATAGCAGGGGGTCCAACTTTCCCAACGTTAAGACCTGTGGACTTCGGATCCCAGAATTCCCCAGCAAGGAAGAAAAGGGAGGATGGGAAAGAGAGGGAAGAAAGAAGAAAACGAGGGAGGGGTGGGTGGATGGATGGAAGGGAAGGGGTGAAGGAAGGAAATAAGGGATGGATTGGATGGAGCAGTTTAGGGGAAATCCTTCCCCTTTACTATCTCGAGCTACAATTTTCCTGGCTGTTCAGCCCCCTGGAATAGTTTATAGCAGGGGGTCTGATTTTGGCAACTTTAAGAACTGTGGACTTCAAATCCCAGAATTCCCCAGCAAGGAAGAAAAGGGAGGATGGGAAAGAGAGGGAAGAAAGAAGAAAACGAGGGAGGGGTGGGTGGATGGAAGGGAAGGGAAGGGGGGAAGGAAGGAAATAAGGGATGGATTGGATGGAGCAGTTTAGGGGAAGATCCTTCCCCTTTACTATCTTGAGCTACAATTTTCCTGGCTGTTCAGCCCCCTGGAATAGTTTATAGCAGGGGGTCTGATTTTGGCAACTTTAAGAACTGTGGACTTCAAATCCCAGAATTCCCCAGCAAGGAAGGAAGAGAGGGAAGGAAGGAAGAGAGGAAGGAAGGAAGGAAATAAGGGATAGATAGATGGATAGAGAGGGAGAGAGGAAAGAAAGAAGGAAGGAAGGAAATGATAGATTGATGGCTAGGGGAAGAAGGAAGGAAATGAGGGAGGGATTGGGTGGATAGGAGAGAGAGAGAGGAAGGGATGGATGGATGGATAGGTGAGGGAGGAAGGAAATGGTAGATGGATAGGAGAAGGAGAAGAAGGAAGGAAAGAAGGGATGGATGGATGAATAGGAGAGGAAGGAAGGAAATAATGGACGGATGGCTAGGAGAGAGGGGAGGAAGGAAGGAAATAAGAGGGGGGGGGATTGGATGGATAGGAGAGAGAGGAAAGAAGGAGGGATGGATAGGTGAGGGAGGAAGGAAAGAATGATAAATGGATAAGGAAGGAGAGAGGAAGGAAGGATGGATGGATAGGTGAGGAGGGAGGAAAGAAATGATAGATGGAGAGGAGAAGGAGGGAGAAAGGAAAGAAATGAGGGAGGGATGGATGATAGAAGGAGAGGAGGGAAGGAAAGAAGGGATGGATGAATAGGAGAGGAAGGAAGGAAATAATGGATGGATGGCTAGAAGAGGGGGGGGAGGAAGGAAGGAAATAAGAGAGGGGGGGATTGGATGGATAGGAGAGAGAGGAAAGAAGGAAGGGATGGATAGGTGAGGGAGGAAGGAAAGAAATGATAAATGGATAGGAGAAGGAGAGAGGAAGGAAGGGATGATGGATAGGTGAGGGAGGGAGGAAAGAAATGATAGATGGAGAGGAGAAGGAGGGAGAAAGGAAAGAAATGAGAGAGGGATTGGATGGATAGAAGGAGAGGAAGGAAGGAAAAGGGATGGATGGATGGATGGATGAATAGGAGAGGAAGGAAGGAAATAATGGATGGATGGCTAGAAGAGGGAGGGGAGGAAGGAAGGAAATAAGGGAGGGAGGGATTGGGTGTATAGGAGAGAGAGAGGAAGGAAGGAAAGGATGGATGGATGGATGGATAAGAGAGGAGAGGAAGGAAGGGGTCCTGGTTGCACACAAGGGAAGAATTGATGGGTTTGGCAATCCTGCATACTCCTTGTCTGGATCCAGACTCCCTCATAGGCCAATTTGGCCTATTAATTCTTCCATTTAGAAGACGCTTCAGTCGTCATCTTTCAGACTTGAGGTGTGGAGGGCAACTTCCAGAATTCCTCAGCCAGCATGGGGCACATACTTGCTTGGGGTAACATGGTTGGTGAACCATTTCATTAACGAGGTGGTGAATCTGGATTGAGGGAGGATGACACAGGTGGCCAACGCAGGATCGGAGAGGCATTCCGTGAATCTGCCTGGTATTCTGAGTCTGGCAACATCCCCACCCCCACCCCCTGCATGCATGTCTGAATAAGGAACATCTATTTCTAACCGTCACTCCAGACCTCCAGGAAAGAGGAAACGGTGCCAGGCAACCTTGCCCTCCCTGAGCTTTTCTCCTTGGCGCACTTCCAAAACAAACCACGGGGAGATGTTTGGCTCAGAGCAGAAAAGGCATAAATAATGTATACAAGGAGAAGCGCGTTGGTGCCCAAGGCTTAGAATTCCTTGGACAGCCAGCTGCCCACCCACCTAAAAGGGGGGAAGCGATGTGAGCGAGACTTTCTGAAGAGGGCAGGTGGGAAGGAAGTAACTTTGCTTGGGGAGAGAACCCAGGGGTCTTCGGCTGACTGTTAGGCCTGCAGCCATCTTTTCCTTGGGGTCTTTGGCCAGCCACACTTTCTATTCTTCTGCTAGGCATTTTCTATGGTGGGAAAATGGGAGGGGGGATTGTACGGAGGTAGATGCTATGTAGCCATAACAACATTCTTTCTAGAAAACCAAGGTCATCCTTTGTCTCTGCACCTGACCGGATGGGTAGAAGCTGCCAGCGTGGCAGTGGGAGATTGGACCATGGGATGGACTTGTGGGTGTGGTGGGGGGGGGCGAGATCTTGGACTTTCAACTGGGTGGGGAAAACCGGGAAGCTTTCAGATTCGGGTTTCCCCAGATGTGCCAACGTGGCTCTCTTCATCAATTGGAACAATCCTTTGCCTCGGACTCTGATTTACTTTTGGATGCTATTTGCAACCCTGACACTGACTTTGAGAAGAATCCTGATGCAGGGGAAGGTAGTGGGCAGAACCTCCACATCTTTTTGTATGTATGTACTTTTTAAGGAATTTTACCGAGGTTTATTATTATTAGTTAAACAATGACCATCCAGTTTTGGTCGCCTCAGTGTAGAAAAGATGTGGAGACTCTGGAAAGAGTGCAGAGAAGAGCAAGAAGGATGATTAGAGGACTGGAGGCTAAAACATATGAAGGATGGTTGCAGGAACTGGATATGTCTAGTTTAAGAGAAAGAAGGACTAGGCGAGACATGATAGCAGTCTTCCAATATCTCAGGGGTTGCCCCAAAGAAGAGGGAGTCAAGCTATTCTCCAAAGCACCTGAGGGCAGAACAAGAAGCAATGGGTGGATACTAATCAAGGAGAGAAGCAACTTTGAAAGAAGGAGAAATTTCCTGACAGAAGAATTAACCAGTGGAACTGCTTGCCTTCAGAAGTTGTGAATGCTCCATCACTGGAAGTTTTTAAGAAGAGATTGGACAACCATTTGTCTGAAGTACAATAATACAATAGCAGAGTTGGAAGGGACCTTGGAGGTCTTCTAGTCCAACCCCCTGCCTAGGCAGGAAGCCCTATACCGTTCCAGACAAATGGCTATCCAACAAGTGGTGTAGAGTTTCCTGCCCCCTAAGCAGAGGGGGTTGGACTAGAAGACCTCCAAGGTCCCTTCCAAATCTGTTACTCTGTTCTGTAATAATTTTGCAGGTCAAAATGGGGAAATAATTCTAAGTATAATCCTAGTCATAGAACAATCTCTTTGAAGAAATACTGATACGGAAAATGAGTATTGGATTAATCTTAATTTTTTTTATGGATTAATTCACTTAAACCTCTTATATTTCTGCCCTGGTGTGCCCTGCTCCTGTGGCTTGGCTCTCAGATCTAACATGAACCAAAGAAAGAGGGTGTTTTTTTTTCCCCAAGAGGAGGAATTGTGCCAGAGATACTCCACAGAGAGAGAAATCTCAGTGATGTGACAATGCAGCCAGAGAGAGGCAGAATTGAGTAAATCCTTCCTTAATGTTTGCAAGATCTAGAGAGCAAGGGATCGCCAGAAGTCTGAGCCTCTGAACCAGCGGCCTTCAAACATTGTCTCCGTGCCTCGTCTTTTGTGCTGGGGGTGGAAAAACCCCTGTTGAGATTGTCATATGTAATAAAGAGCCATTCAAAATCAGATTCCAGTAAGGGAGGGGGGAAAAAAGCTATGTGTTTGAAAATGCTCTTCTTGTGAGCCAAATGAATTGATCCAGAGGCTTTCTTTTTTCCCCCCCGAAGACAAATAGATCCACTTCTAACGCCACAATTTTTTATTTGGTTTTATTTTCACGTGGACCTGTCTGTCCATGTGTGTGTGTGTGTGGAGACAGAGAGACAGAGAGACAGACAGACAAATCTTTAACTGGAGGTAAAGGGGGTAATCTGTCTGGTCTTCCCCGGAGAAACGGTTCCTATAAAAATAGCATCCCTCCTAAGCGAAGCTTTATTAACAAATCGATCCAGGTGCTGATGACGCCTTCGGCTTTGATTGCAACGTGTCTGGATGGCTTTTTCGGTTGTGCGCGTTTAATCAGTTTACAGTGCAGAAAACACTTCTGGACGGGTGTTCCATTGTACATGTGAGTACAAAATAGGTCTTCTAGTCCAGCCCCCTGCTCAAGCAGGAGACCCTACACCATTTCTGGCCGATGGCGGTCCCGTCTCTTCTTGAAAGCCTCCAGTGAAAGCCTCCCACAACCTCTGAAGGCAACTTCTGTTCCATGGGTTGATGGTTCTCACTGTCAGGAAATCCCTCCTTATTTCCAGGTTGAATCTCTCCTTGGTCAGTTTCCATCCGTTGTTCCTTGTCTGGTGCTTTGGAGAATAGCTTGACCCCCTTCCTCCTCTCTGGGGCAGCCCCTCAAATATTGGAAGCCTACTATCTTGTCTCCCCTGGTCCTTCTCTTCACTAGACTAGCCATGCCTAGTTCCTGCAACCATTCATCGTATGTTTTAGCCTCCAGTCTCCTAACCATCTTGGTTGCTCTTCTCTGCACTCTTTCTAGAGTCTCAATATCCTTTACAGATTAACAGAGTTGGAAGGGACCTTGTAGGTCATCTAGTCCAACCCCCAAGCCAAGCAGGAGACCCTACACCATTTCTGACAGATGGCAGTCCAGTCTCTTCTTGAAAGCTACCACTGATGAAACTCCCACAACTTCCGAAGGGAAATTCTGTTCCATGGGTTGATTGTTCTCACTGTCAGAAAATCCCTCCTTATTTCCAAGTTGAATCTCTCCTTGGTCGGTTTCCATCCCTTGTTCCTTGTCTGGCCTTCAGGTACTTTGGAGAACAGCTTGACCCCCTTTCTCCTCTCTGTGGCAGCCCCTCAAATGTTGGAAGACTGCAATCATGTCTCCCCTGGTCCTTCTCTTCCCTAGACTAGCCAGGACCAGTTCCTCCAAACGTTCATCCTATATTTGAGCCTCCAGACCCCTCGTCATCCTGGTTGCTCTTCTCTGCCCTCTTTCCAGAGTCTCAACACGTTTTATTATATTGTGGTGACCAAAGCTGGATGCAGTACAAACACACACCCACACACCACAGTGGAGCATCTGGACTCAAGTTGTGCAGTTCAAGGTTTGGTTTGGTCTTTTTTTGCGATGTGCAGATGTGCACGAGGCAAGAGGAGAGAAAATATATATCACCGTGGTAACAGAGATGTAGCTGTTTTGACCATACGGGGGATCCTCAACTTACAACAGTTCATTTAGTAAACCGTTCAGTTACAAAAGCCCTGAAAAAAGTGGACTTGTGACTGTTTTTTCACACTTAGCCACTGTGTTAGCATCCCCATCCTGAAAGGGCAAGCCTCCTGTATGTAAATAAAGAGGGAACCCAAACTATTCCAGCACTGATGATGTTCCCTAGTTGGTTCATTAAATGCCTAGAATAGAATAGAATAGAACAACCAAGCTCAGAGAGCACCAAGGACCCCACAGTCGTCGTCGTCCTCCTCCTCCTCCTCCTCCTCCTCCTCCTCCCACTCCTCCTTCTCCTCTTCCTTCTCCTCCTCTTCCCACTCTTCCTTCTCCTTCTCCTTTTCCTTCTCCTCCTCTTCCTTCTCCCACTCTTCCTCCTCCTCCTTCTCCTTTTCCTTCTCCTCCTCTTCCTTCTCCTCCTCTTCCTGCTCCTCCTCCTCCCACTCTTCCTCCTCCTTTTCCTTCTCCTCCTCTTCCTTCTCCTTCTCCTCTTCCTTCTCCTCCTCCTCCCACTCTTCCTTCTTCTCCTTTTCCTCCTCCTTCTCCTCCTCCTCCTCCCACTCTTCCTTCTCCTCCTCTTCCTTCTCCTCTTCCTCCTCCTCCCATTCTTTCTTCTCTTTCTTCTCCTCTTCCTTCTACTCTTCCCCTGTTCCTCAACTGTCTCCTTCTCCTCCCACTCTTCCTTCTCCTTTTCCTTCTCCTCCTCTCCCTTCTTCTCCTCTTCCTTCTCCTCCTCCTCCCACTCTTCCTTCTCCTCTTCTTCTCCTCCTCTTCCTTCTCCTTCTACTCTTCCTCCTCCTCCCATTCTTTCTTCTCTTTCTTCTCCTCTTCCTTCTACTCTTCCCCTGTTCCTCAACTGTCTCCTTCTCCTCCTTTTTCTTCTTCTCCTCCTCCTATTCTCGGAGCTGGTCCACCCATCTTAAAGTTATTTAGTATGCTATGGCAACTAAAAAAATATCAGCATTTCCTCACCAAAGGTTTGCCTTTAAAATAAAAGTGATTACTTGAAAATGGATCTTCCGGACTCCTCTTGATTTTTTTCCCCTTCCATCAAGTTTCGGATTGTGGAGTTAGAAGGGATTTCTAAGCAACTAATCCAGCCACTTATTTCCCATAAGACGCAATTCTCAAATACCAGTTTCTGGGTGAAATAGGAAATATATTACAGTATTATGTAGCCAGGTCGATTTTGTTTTTATTTTCCCCGGGTGAAAAATGATTTTTGTGTTTAGAGCGACTGAACGTCCCTTGCCTCCGGATATGTCCCCACATTATAAAAATATAACGAGAATAAAACAAAGTTGAAATCTATGCACACATAGCATTAGCAAGATTCTGCTGGGTCTGTGTGTGTGTGTGTGTGTGTGTGTGTGCGCGCGCACGCAGTATTCTGCATTTTGCTCTGTGGCATCTTTGCCTTCCAGGCCCGTGGGACTACAAAACCCAGTGACACTCAGCCAGCTAATGTGCAATCACTATTTTTAAATGCTTTCTAAACATAACCCTGTTTTATTTTTGCAATTCAACTGCTGAGTCCCTTATTTGGGGGGAAAGGGGGGGCACTGCATGTGCACAAATTCTGGAGTGTGTGCTAAGCACTCTCTTATAACAGCCGCTACAGCAAGTTCCTTCCTTATCCAAAGTTTTTTTTTTAATTTCTCATATGCATTCACAAATATACCATCTCTTAACTATTATTAATAATATGCGTTACAAGATTTATAACAATTTCTTTCTCCTCCTCAAGTTAAACATATAATCTACCATCCCGGAAACCCATCTTGCTTTGCAATAGGCCTGCTTCTTCCTCCTTCCGCTTTTCTCCTTCCCTCCCCTCTTCTCTCCTTTCCTTTCTCCACTTCCTCTTCCTCTCCCCCGCTCCTCCCCTCTTCTTCTCTCTCCTACCCTCTCTCCTACTCTTACTTCTCCTCCATTTCTTCCTCTCCTTTCCCATTTCTTCTTTCCCTCTCTCCTCTCCTCTTCTACTCCTCTCTCTCCCCGTTCCCTCTTTCCGTTGTTGTGGTACAG
Organism: Thamnophis sirtalis; assembly: GCF_051295495.1. NCBI lineage: Eukaryota > Metazoa > Chordata > Lepidosauria > Squamata > Natricidae > Thamnophis > Thamnophis sirtalis. The sequence goes on along the minus strand of NW_028261382.1, from coordinate 101,745,734 downwards.
CGACTTCCTTGATGGTTTAAGAAGGGAGGCTGACTTGGTTTTGCCCGCACATTGCAGAGGGTTGAGCTAGATGACCCTCGGGGGTCCCTGACGGACGAAACTCCACAGTTTTCAATGGTATGAAAATAAGGTGGAATTGGGGTACCTGGACCTGTTTTCAGAAGGCCAAAAGTGAAAGTGGGAAAAAAAACCCACATAATTACACCACGGCTTCTGGTTTGGTAGGGCCCAACTCTGCCTAAAACAGGGGAATTGGGATCTGGTGGTTGGGGTGTTGTTAAGGAACAAAAGAGGGATGGACTAGATGTCCTTCAGGCCGATTCCCACCCCAGGATGCTGTGAACTTGAGAACTGTCCTCCCTCAGGGGTCTGTGGGGCTGGAGGGATGGGGGTTCAGCTAAATCAGGGGGGAGTCTGGAGCCTATCGCTTCTCCCCAGGTTTGCAGACTCACTGAACTAAGCCCACCCACCCCCCTCCAGCTTGGCAGCAGGCCGGGGGGATTGAGGGGGGGGTCTCAGAAAGGCATTAGCGGTCCTTAAGGAAGTCTTGCTTTTTTCGAGGCAGTTCCATCAACCCATCCATCCCCTACTCATCCCTCTCCATCTGCCCGCCCACTCATCCATTCAGTTATCCATCCATTCATAGATCTATCCATCAGTTTCTCCATTCACTCGTCCATCCATCCATCCATCCATCTATGCATCCATCCATCTATTCATCATCTAGGCCAGTGTTTTTCAACCTTTTTTTGTGCAAAGGCACACTTTTTTCATGAAAAAAATCACGAGGCACACCACCATTAGAAAATGTTAAAAAAAATTAACTCTGTGCCTATATTGACTATATATAAAGTAATTTTCCCACGGCACACCTTACACTATGTCACGGCACACTAGTGTGCCGCGGCACGTGGTTGAAAAACACTGATCTAGGCATCTATCCATGCATGCATCATTTATTTATTATCCATCCATCTACCCATCCAAACATCCATCCATTCATCAGTTTCTCCAATCACTCATCCATCCATCCATCCATACTTCCAATCTATCCATCCACCCACCTACCCACATACATACATACATACATACGCATGCATCCATCTATCTATCTATCTATCTATCTATATCTATCTATCTATCTATCTATCTATCTATCTATCTATCTATCTATCTATCTACCTACCTACCTACCTACCTACCTACCTACCTGCCTACCTACCTACCTCCATATCTCTCTCTCCATCCATATCATCTATCTATCTATCTATCTATCTATCTATCTATCTATCTATCTATCTATCTATCTATCTATCTATCTATCTATCTATCTGTTATATCATCTCTATCTGTATCTTTTTCTCTCTCCCATCTCTTTATCTCATCTTTCTTTAGCTGTATTGATCTTTATCTGTCTCCCTCATCTCTCTCTCTTTTCTGTCTATCCACTATCATCTTTCTCTCTCTTCTATCTATCTATCTCTATCCCTATCTACCTACCTACCTACCTACCTACCTACCTACCCATCCAAACATCCATCCATTCATCAATTTATCCAATCACTCATCCATTCATCCTTTCATCTATCCATCCATCCATCTGTCCCTCCATCCAAACATCCATACATCAATTTCTCCAAATACCCATTCATGCATCCATCCATTCACCCATCCATCAACAATCCACCCATCCATCCCTCCACCTGTGCGCCTCTCCTTCCCTCCTCCCTGCTTCAAGCCATGCATTCATTTATCTATCCTTCCTTCCATCCATCACCCAACGGCTCATCCGCCCACCCATCCTCCCGTGCACCTGTCCCTCCTTCCTCTGTGTACCCCCCCGGCCAGCTCTCCGCGGGACCGGCGCGGCTGTCCAGTCGGGGGCGGCGAGGAGCGACCGCGGGGGGGGGAGATGCTCGGCGGGGAGGGGGCGGCGCTGACGTCATCGGGCGGGCGGGGGGCGGCGGCGGCTGGCACGGGAGGCAGAGCCGGGCATTCGGCGGCTTCCCAGCCCAGCCAGCCCGAGCCGGAGCGAGGCCGCCGATGCCATGGAGAGCCGTGCGGGGAAGGTGAGCGGAGGCGGTGGCGGTGCCTTTGCCGGAGCCTCGGGCGGGGCGATGCCCGCAGGGGCTGGCAGCGGAGATGGGGGGGCGCAGGCAGGGCCGGGGGCGTCTCGGGGAAGGGCCCGGGGGGGGGGCAGGCAGGGGATGCCGACCACCCGAAGGCAGCGGGCGCGGGGTGGGCCAAGCGCCCAAGGAGCCCCCCTAGACGCCTGGGGAGGGTCGCCTCTGCCCCACAGCTCCCCACCCAGCGCTGGAGCCAAAGACCGGCCTCCCTGGCCCCTGGAAGCCCAGCCCTGGCCCATCATCCCCAGCCGAGAACATAACAACAGGAGTAACAGAATAAGAGAGTTAAAAGGGACCTTAGAGATCATCTAGTCTAGGGCTTCCCAACAAGGGGGGGGGGTTGCGAGGCCATATTCCCCGGGGCTGCGAGAACTTGGGTCTGGGAGTTTCAAAATCACAGCCTAATTATGCTATCATTGATGCTGTAATGATAATGATAGCATTATAATGCAGTGTTTCTCCACCTTAGCGACTTGAAGTCCTATGGACTTCAACTCCCAGAATTCCCCAGCCAGCTCTGCTGGCTGGGGGGTTCTGGGAGTTGAAGTCCACAGGACTTCAAGTCGCCAAGGTTGAGAAACACTGGCCTAATGAGAGGCATAGAATGAGGGGTGGGAGAAGATATCAGAACCCTTCCAGGGTATAGAAAAGGTTGGGAACCCCTGATCTAGTGTCTAACCGCTTGCTCAGGCAGGAACCATTGGGGGGATCTGATTCACCCACCAAGCGCTCCTGTCTTCACCTTGTGGCAGGGAGTTCCACTGCTTCACGGTGCCCTAAGCGATCCTAAGAGAGCTGCTGGGGCCCCTTTTGGGGCCAGCTCCCCTCCTAAGAATGGGGGAGCTGGGTTCAAGGCACCCAGAAAGGGAAGGTCCCGGCCAGATGCCCATCCCGAAGACACCGCCAAGGCTGCCCCCCGTCCCCCCCAATAGTGGATGCGCTCAAAAGTGGCATTTCTGCCATCCAAGCTCTGGGCATGGATGAGATTCAGGACAGTTGACTTACAACTATTCATTGAGTGACCGTTAGTCCTTGCAATGGCACTGAAAGATGACTTATGATCGTGTTTCACATTTACGACCGTTGCAGCTTCCCCCCAAATTCAGACGCTTGGCAACTGACTCGCATTTATGACGCTCGTAGTGTCCCTGGATCATGGGATCCCCTTTTCCGACCTTCTCAGCCAGTTTCCAATATTCGAAGATGATAAGGGAAGCTTCACGACTGCACGATTCACTTAATAACTCTAGCGACTCGCTTAATGACTGCCTAGCAGCAAGGTCTTAAAATGAGGCACAACTCTCTTAAGATTGCTTTGCTTAGCCATGGAAACCTTTGGCTCGACGGCTGTCATAAATCAAGGACTACCTTATAGAGGCCTTTAGAATTAGAATTAGAATTGGAATAGAGCTCGAAAGGGACCTTGGAGGTCTTCTAGTCCAGCCCCCTGCTCAGGCAGGACAACGTATGCCGTCTCAGACAAGTGACTGCCCAGTCTCTTCTTAAAAAATCTCCAGTAATGGAGGTTTCATTTCAATCAAGTTGCAAGTTTATATAATTAATTAACTCAATGAAAAACCCGGAGAAATAAGTAGGGAAGTTTTAAGAGGAACCGGCTTTTGCAAAGCCAAAATTTGGGTTGTGTGAACTGGGCATTGCGGTTGATAAACCGAGGTTTGGGGTTTAGCCAATCCTACACACTCCAGCAATTGTGAATTGTGTAGAATAAACTGTGTTTGTTGTGTTCTGGTGCGGTTTTTTTTTTCCTTCCACAATATGGGCCTCCAACTGTGAGATGCTCTGGGTGACCGAGCCGTGAATAATCGTGTGTGGCTTTTATTGATGTTCATGGAAATCAAAACGGTGGAGAATTAATTGCAGAGATTTCTGCCGATTGTTTTCAAAAGGTTTGCTTAGGGTGGTTCGGCCATAGGACTCCGGGTGGAGGGTCTGCTACAGCTTTAAAATAAATACAGAAAAAAGGAAAATTAATTGAAGGGGGAGGAGCGTTCATACATCGGAATAAAATTAAATTCCATCAGATGAAATGGAATTAAATCAAATTAAATTCAGCCCCGTGAGTTAGCAAACTGTGGTGAATCGGGTCCTAAATCTGTATGGAGAAGTTCCAGAAGAATTTAGTTTTGCAGGCAGTCCTCGATCTACGACCACAATTGAGCCCCAAAATTTCCGTCGCTAGGTGAGAGAGTGGTTAAGTGAGTTTTGCCCATTTTATGACCTTCCTTGCTACGGTTGTCAAGTGATTCACTGCAGTTAAGTTGGTTGTTAAGTGAATCTGGCTTCCCCTTGTCGGAAGGTCTCAAAAGGCGCTGGGATGCTGTGACCGTCATAAATATGAGTCAGTTGCCAAAGCATCCGAATTTTGACCACGTGGCCACGGTCATAAGTGCGAAAACTGGTCATGTCACTTTTCTCAGTGCTGTTGTAACTTTGAGTGGTCACTAAGCGAATCGTTGTAGGTCGAGGACTACCTGCAATGGTTCCCAAGGGTGTGTGTGCATTTGCATGCACAACTCGAGGTGCTGCAGGTGCCTAGATGGTTGTGTTTAGTGAAGATAGAGCCTCCATCTGTGCTGACAAAGTTTGTCTGTTCCAGGTGAATTTCACAGACCCCTCCCCTCCTCCTCCTCCCCTCCCTCACCCCAATGGACCACAGCTCTGCTGGCTGGGGAATTCTGGGAGTAGAAGTCCAGACATCTTAAAGAGGGTTAGTTGTAGAGTGGAGGTGTCAAACTGGCACCCACCCACTCTCCTAGAAAATAGGATATTTTGAGAACTATTTAAAAAAAGGCAGGATAGAATATTTTCCCTAAAGGAGAAATGGAGGGGGGGGGGAATCTTAAGGGAGGTGCGAACCAGCTCCAGTCTCCCTGCCCCAAGCAGAAACCGAGGAGACCTGCTTTTATTAATGCAGATTGGGTAGTCCGTTCAGAAAGACTGGGTCAGGCCGAAACTCCCGATAAGCAGCACAGTTAGACAAGCCAAAGGCTGACAAGATTAGCTGAGACAAACACCTGGGATTTGCATTTCCCCTTTTGCCTGTAGAGCCAGCCATGACTCCTACATGACCCCCAAGGAATCCAGAAGGTATTTAAAAAAACCCCACCAACTCTCAACTCCATTTTGTCAGCGGTCCCAGAACCGCACACTTTGTGTGTGTGTGCGTGTGCGTGTGTTCTGTTCGCCAATAAGAATCTTTCTTTCCCACCGGCCTCCATTATATTCCATTCTTGCGCCTGGATTTTTCTTCCAGCAAAGGTTGAAGAACCCTGCCGTAAAACAGAAGTCTCCAAAACTTGGCCACTTGAAGACTTGTGAACTTCAACTCCCAGAATTCCTCATCCCCCCCCATGAGGCCCCCCTCCTGTATGCTGTCTGAGGGGTTCTGGGAGTTGACGTCCACAAATCTTAAAGTGGCCAAGTGTGGAGACCCCCTGCCCGTAAATATTCAGCGTCTTGCCTTGAGATGTCAGTAGACGCACACAAGATTATCCTTCTAGCTCTCCCTTTCAAGGTTCCGCAGCCCATCATTTTTGGGCTTTAAAATCCTCTCCCGCCATTCACCTGGGCTGCATCTTGGTGTTGGAAGAAACGTTCCATCTGGTTCAGTTCCAAGCTGGGAAATTTATTTACTGATGAAGCAGAAGCACCAAGCACATGCGATTCTGGGCAGCTGACCCCATGGAGTTGAGAATGAGGGTTATTTATACCTTCTCTTGGGCCTTGCCCTTCAGCTTCCTGTTCCTGCGCAGGAACATGTATTCTTTCTGTTGTCGTCAGACTCCCATGGGGCCATGTAGGAGTCATGTTTGTCTGAGCTAAGTTTGGTTGAAGTTTGGACTGATGCAAGGGTCTTGTTGGACAATTCCTATTGTGGCTGAGGGCTAACCCTACTTTTGTTCCTACCTTGCTCCTGCGAGTAATGGATGGCCAAATCTGCATTTCTAAAAGCTGGCCTCAGCTTAGTATCTGTTGGAGAACTGGGGCTCCCCGATTCTGTCTTTAGAAACATGTTTCTCCTTTAGGGAAATATAATCTTCCGCCTTTTTGATATTTTCTAAAATATTGCATTGTAAGAGAGGAGGGGTGGGGGGCTAACTTTCTACACCTTGAACAATGGCTAAATATATGGTTGTAAGTTGGGGACTCCCTGGCTAATATTCCTGGGGGAGTGGACTCCATAATGATATATAAGAAGGAAGAGAAATTTGCTCTTTCTGGACTCAGAGAGGGGAAGAAAGAAGAACAGAGGAGGAGGAGGAGGAGGAGAAGGAGGAGGAGGAGGTGGTGGTGGTAGTGATATAGTGGCAGAAGAAGAGATGAAATTCTGACCCTAACCCACCAATAAGATTGGCCAAAATGTATCCAAACATGAATCTGACCTGCAAAACTGCAAAAAAATCCAGAAGGGACTTTCTATCATATGTGGTGAACCTGTCCGGAAATTTAAAAGTATTGGATGAAAATTTGGAAATGGATACAACAAATTACAGAGGAACAAATAGAATACAAACCGGAACTCTTTCTGATGGGAATAACCAAGGGGAAATATAGAAAGAAAATTAAATACATACTAACACACTGTTGACTACAGCCAGAATAATGTTTGCCCAATGTTGGAAACAGAGTAATATTCCCCCAGATGAATTAGTGATTCAGGAAAGTCTAGATTGCGCAGAAATGGACAAGCTAACATTAAGATTAAAGGACAAAGAAGAATCTGAATACTATGAAATTTGGGATAATTGGTATAAAGGGTTGCATAACAGGAGTAAAGTTAATTCAGCCAAGAAACAATAGAGAAATGTATAGAACTGTAGATGAATAGATAGATAGATAGATAGATAGATAGATAGATAGATAGATAGATAGATAGATAGATAGATAGATAGAGATATAGAGATATAAGATTGATATATACAGGTATGATGACACAAAAATGTTTAATGTGATGATTGTAAGATGTTATAGAGGGGAAAAAATAATAAAAATTTGATCAACCAGAGATGAAGCTCAGGAAGAAAGAGGAGGGGGGGGAATTGGAGAAGCAGAAGAAGAAAAAGGGGGAAGAGGAGGGATGGTTTACTTGGTGATACAAGAAGAACAGATGAAGCTCAAGAATGAGGAGGAGGAAAGGGGGGAGGGGAAGGAGAAGAAAAGGGGGAGAAAGAGAAAAAAGGATGAAGAGGAGGGAGATGCAGAAGGAAAAGGGGGGAAGGGGAAGGAAAGGAGGAAAGGAGAAGGAAGTGCTGAAAGGAGAAGAGGAATAACGTGCATGTTCAAGAAAGAGACGGAGGAGGAGGAGAGAGAGAAACAGAAGGAGAACAGGAGGAGGAGAGGAAGATGGAGAAGGAAAGAAGAAAGAGTGAATCGTAGAATGGCAGAGTGGGAAGGGATCTTGGAGGTCTTCTCGTCCAACCTATAACATTTCAGGGAGGCTTCTGCCAGGGAGGCTCCAGGTAGATCAGGCCACGCGTGTGTGTGTGTGTGTGTGTGTGTGTGTGTGTGTGTGTCACCGAAATGCCCGTCACAGTTTCCTTCACAAAACACACCTTGATTTTCTTGCTCCAGCTTTGGTGAAAAGGTTTTTTTGTGTGTTTTAAATGCATTTGCATGCAGAGAAGGGCATCGCGTGTCAGAGGCTGCTGCCGTCAGAGGCAACTTATGTTCTCTGTTCTGGGTTCACAAACCACAGCCAGTCCTCAGGTTATGACTGCAATTCAGCCCCAAATGGGTGGCTCGTTTGTACAGTGAGTTTGCCTGGTTCTACGACTTTTCTTGCCCCCGTTGTTAAGTGTATCGTGGCCGTCGTTGAGTTGGTCACACGGCGGCGACGTGAATCTGGATTCCCCGTTGAGTCTGCTTGCCAGAAGGCCGTAAAATGGGGTGAAGCTCATTTAACAACGGCTTCGCTTAGCAACGGAAATTCCGGGCTCAATTGTAGATGCAGCACGAGGACTACCCGTGTAGGGGTTTTTTCCCCCGCCTAAGGTGGGGGTTGGACTGGAGGACCTCCAAGGTCCCTTCCAAGTCTCTTATCCCGCACAGGCAGTCCTCGACCTACAACAGTTCAGTTAGTGGCTGTTCAAAGTCACAGAAAGGGACGAAGGAAGGGAAAGAAGTGGAGGGTGGGAGAGAGAGAGAGAGAAGGAGAGACAGTAGGAGAGGAAGAAGAAATGTGAAGGTGAGGTAGGGGGAAGAAGAAAGAAGTAAGGAGAGGTGGGTGGAAGGGAGAGAAAGAGAAGGAGAGAGGGTAGGAAGGAGAAGAAAGAGGGGAGAAGTAGGGGAGAAGTAAGGGAAGGAAGAAGGGGAAGGAGAGGAGGAAGGAAGGAAGTAGAGAAGGAAGGGAGGGAGAAAAGAAAAGAAAGAGAAAATAAGTGTCCCCCCACCCCCCACCTCTGCCCTGCATGCAACCTAGAAGTGTAGTGGGCTGAAGTCCCCCCCTCCTCCCCCATGTGGATTTGGGGTCTGTGTGGTGTGGGGGGAAGCAGAGATCCCTGCCCATGGATTTCTCCCCTATTTCCACCACCGGCTTTTAAAACTCAAGGTCACTCTGGATATTTTCCCCCTGAACGTGGTTTGCTAATGACCCATCACGCTTGATTCGTTCTAATCTCAGAGAGAGAGAGGATTCCTGATAAGCCCCTGCGATGGAGAGGCTGATCGGTTTGGCGCGTAATCCTGCCCCAATCCCTGGAGGATCAGAGTGGATCATAATCTTGTACGTCCCAAGATGTATCTGCCTCTTTTTTGCAAGCCCTCCCCACCCACTGCCTTCCCAAGAGTCCTGATTGCCATTCTGACTTTAGAGCAAAGTTTCTCAACCTTGGTGACTTTAAGTCCTGTGGACTTCAACTCCCAGAATCCCCCAGCCAGCGCAGCCGCGCTGGCTGGGGGATTCTGGGAGTTGAAGTCCACAGGACTTAAAGTCACCAAGGTTGAGAAACTCTCCTTTAGAGCCTCTGAACCCCACGGGAAGAGGGTCCTTCAAAAAGCTGGATATTGTTCCGGCTTTCAAGTGGGGGAACTGAGGCCGAGGGAGGTTCATTTACGGCAGCAAATCAACATATTGTTTTCTTATGGAGTGCTCCCTGAGCTTGGTTTTTCGCTCGCAGGCGTCTCATGACCCAAATAGGTAATATCATCAGTGTTGGAAGGGAGTGGGGTGTGCAGAAAGGAGGAGGAAGGGACTGTGAGGTTGTTCTCTGAGCTTGGTTCTTTTTGCTTGTAGACATCTCATGACCCAAATAGGTAATACTATCCATTCTAGAAGGGAGTGGGGTGTGCAGAGAGGAAGAGGAAGACTAGGTGCTTCTTCAGCTCTGACCGGATGGAGGGGAACGGAAGGATTTATACTCCTTGCAGACAGCTGGTCATTTGCATCCTTTGAGGGGGTCCTTGAGGCCGCTTGGAGGTTCGTCTGTGTCCTCAGGGTCACCTGAGGGAATCTGGAAATCCGTTCCTATTCCCACAGCATTCCAACGGCTCCTTTGCATTTCCATAGCACGGAGAGAGCTTTCGGTCCAGACCATCCAAGTGGCCTCAATGGCTGCCTAAATTCTAAGAGGATGCAAATGACCAGCCGTCTGCAAGGAGTATGGGATGGACACTCTTGTGTTGCGGTGGCAATATGAACGGATCTCCAGAGAAAAATTGCAGACTACAGGAATCATTTGCATCACTCAGGTGACCCTGAGGACACAGATAAACCACCAAGTGGCCTCAACGACCCTCTCAAAGGATGCAAACCACCAGCTATCTACAAGGAGAATCAATCCTTCCCTTCCCCACCATCCAGTCAGAGTTTAAGAAGCTTCTGGGATGAGAAGCGAAATGTCTTTTTTAAAAAAACCAGAAAGTCCAGTGGCCTCTTGAAAAAAAAGCCCTTTTGGGACAACCGTGACCTGGACGACAGAGAATCTCCATCGATGATTGGACAGCCAATTGTCGGGAATGGGGTCTCCTGCTTGAGCAGGGGGTTGGACTAGAAGACCTCCGAAGTCCCTTCCAGCTCTATTGTTCTGAAAGCGACGTCCTTTTGTCCTTCTGCTTTATCTTGCTCCGGTGCTATATTTGGCTCTCTAGTGCGCCCAGCGTGCCAACCCAGCGCGTGACGGAGCTCGGACTGGGCGCCATGCCAACCCCAACCGTTTCAGCCTCTTGGCTCAGCTTGAGATGCAACCGCAGGCCGATGAGGTAGCATTTCAGAGGACTTTGGGTTGGGGGGCTTAAAGCAAAGAGTTCCCGTTAACAGAGAGCAAGGTTCAGGCGGCGGGACAGAAGACCCATTGCCCCTTCCCAAGCTTGCGGACCCCTTGGTGAGGCTCAGGGGCTTAAACCCAGGAAATCTAGAAGCTCTGTGTGAGCCTGTGGTCTCCATGATGAAGGTTCTTCTTCCTTTTTTTTAAACTTTGGTCAGATTAAAAGAGTTGGAAGGACCTTGTAGGTTACGTCTGGGTGGGTGTTCCATTGTACATGTGAGTACAAAATAGGTCTTCTAGTCCAACCCCCCTGTCCAAGCAGGGGACCCTGAACCATTTCTGACCGATGGCGTGGTCCAGTTTCTCCTTGAAAGCCTCCAGGGATGAAGCTCCCACAATTTCTGAAGGCAACTTCTGTTCCTTTGGTTGATGGTTCTCACGGTCAGGAAATTCCTCCTTATTTCCGAGGTGGCGCAGTGGTTAAATGCAACACTGCAGGCTACTTCAGCTGACTGCTATCTGCAGTTCGGCTGTTCAAATCTCACCAGCTCAGGGTTGACTCAGCCTTCCATCCTTCCGAGGTGGGTGAAATGAGGACCCGGATTGTTGTTGGGGGCGATATGCTGACTCTGTAAACCGCTTAGAGAGGGCTGAAAGCCCTATGAAGCGGTATATAAGTCTAACTGCTATTGCTACTATTGCTATAGTAGAACAATAGAAAGTGTGGCAGGCCAAAGACCCCTCAAAAAAGAGGGCTGCAGTCCTCACAATTCCGAGGCAAGAAGTTTCCTCAAAGAACATGTTTATTGCAGTGGTGAAATTCATTGTTTTTTACTACCAGTTCTGTGATCCCCTTTTGCGACCTTCTGGCAAGCAAAGTCAATGGGGGAAACCAGATTCACTTAACAACCGTGCCCTATGGGAGTGGCCGGCATACAAATTCTAATAAACTTGAAACTTGAAACTTAACAACCGCAGTGATTCGCTTAACAAATATGGCAAGGGAAGTCGTAAAACAGGGCAAAGCTCAGCTAACAAATGTCTCAATTAGCAACGTAAATTTTGGGCTCAATTGTGGTCGTACGTCGAGGACTACCTGTACACGACAGGGTGGAGTTGTAGAAAGGGCACAATTGGGCACTCTTGAGGTCATCTGAACGATCCTCATCATCGCTCGATTGGCCAAGGGTGCCATCCGGCCCTCTTGGGGTGACCTGCCTCGGTTTCCCCTGTGTTGGGAGCCCTGCTGCAATGTTCTCTCTCTCTCTCTCTCTCTCTCTCTCTCTCTCTCTCTCTCTCTCTCCCTTCCCTGCAGCTGGTCTAGGATGGCCCCGGCGAAGGCCCCGCTTCTCTGCCTGCTGCTGCTCGGGCTCCTGGTATTCCAGGCGCACGTCTGTCCCACGCCTTGCCGCTGCTACAGCCTGACGGTGGAGTGTGGCTCTTTGGGGCTGAAGGACATTCCAGGGAGCATCTCCCCCACCACCCAGGTGAGGCCACCAGAGCCCCACGCCCTCTTCCTCCGGGGCATCCGCACAAGGCAGGCCAGGCTCCTTCCTTAGTAAAAGATAGGATTATGGAATATTATGGAATATGGAATATCAGACTACAGCGTACAGATTATAGAACACAGAACACTGAATACAGAATATAGAACACAGAATATAGAATGCAGAATGCAGAATAATATAGAATACAGAATATAGAACACAGAATATAGAATGTAGAACACAGAATATAGAACACAGAATATAGAATGCAGAATGCAGGATAATATAGAACACAGAATATAGAATACAGAATGCAGAATAATATAGAATACAGAATATAGAATGTAGAACACAGAATATAGAACACAGAATATAGAATGCAGAATGCAGAATAATATAGAATACAGAATATAGAATGTAGAACACAGAATATAGAACACAGAATATAGAATGTAGAACACAGAATATAGAACACAGAATATAGAATACAGAATGCAGAATAATATAGAATACAGAATATAGAATGTAGAACACAGAATATAGAACACAGAATATAGAATGCAGAATGCAGAATAATATAGAATACAGAATATAGAATGTAGAACACAGAATATAGAACACAGAATATAGAATGTAGAACACAGAATATAGAACACAGAATATAGAATACAGAATGCAGAATAATATAGAATACAGAATATAGAATGTAGAACACAGAATATAGAACACAGAATATAGAATGCAGAATGCAGGATAATATAGAATACAGAATATAGAATGTAGAACACAGAATATAGAACACAGAATATAGAATGTAGAACACAGAATATAGAACATAGAATATAGAATACAGAATGCAGAATAATATAGAATACAGAATATAGAATGTAGAACACAGAATATAGAACACAGAATATAGAATGCAGAATGCAGAATAATATAGAATACAGAATATAGAATGTAGAACACAGAATATAGAACACAGAATATAGAATGTAGAACACAGAATATAGAACACAGAATATAGAATGCAGAATGCAGAATAATATAGAATACAGAATATAGAATGTAGAACACAGAATATAGAACACAGAATATAGAATGTAGAACACAGAATATAGAACACAGAATATAGAATACAGAATGCAGAATAATATAGAATACAGAATGCAGAATAATATAGAATACAGAATATAGAATGTAGAACACAGAATATAGAACACAGAATATAGAATACAGAATGCAGAATAATATAGAATACAGAATATAGAATGTAGAACACAGAATATAGAACACAGAATATAGAATGTAGAACACAGAATATAGAACACAGAATATAGAATACAGAATGCAGAATAATATAGAATACAGAATATAGAATGTAGAACACAGAATATAGAACACAGAATATAGAATACAGAATGCAGAATAATATAGAATACAGAATATAGAATGTAGAACACAGAATATAGAACACAGAATATAGAATGCAGAATGCAGAATAATATAGAATACAGAATATAGAATGTAGAACACAGAATATAGAACACAGAATATAGAATGCAGAATGCAGAATAATATAGAATACAGAATATAGAATGTAGAACACAGAATATAGAACACAGAATATAGAATGTAGAACACAGAATATAGAACACAGAATATAGAATACAGAATGCAGAATAATATAGAATACAGAATATAGAATGTAGAACACAGAATATAGAACACAGAATATAGAATGTAGAACACAGAATATAGAACACAGAATATAGAATACAGAATGCAGAATAATATAGAATACAGAATATAGAATGTAGAACACAGAATATAGAACACAGAATATAGAATACAGAATGCAGAATAATATAGAATACAGAATATAGAATGTAGAACACAGAATATAGAACGCAGAATATAGAATGCAGAATGCAGAATAATATAGAATACAGAATATAGAACACAGAATATAGAATGCAGAATAATATACAACACAGAATATAGAACACAGAATATAGAATGTAGAACACAGAATATAGAATATGTTGTTGTTAGTGCTCTGAAGGTCAGTCGTTAGCTTTCATTGTCGTAGAGGCCACTTGGGGGTTTATCTTTGGATGGTTCCACACACCCAAGAGTGCAAATGGGTGTAGAACCTTCTCGGGACTTCAGTGACTCTCAGGAGAGCTCACCAGCGACCCGAGGTGAGAAGAAGCTTAATACGGGGAGAAGGAGCCCACAGTTCTCCTCCTCTTCCTCCTCTCTGCAAACCTAACTCCCTTCTAGCACTGATGATGTTCCCTGGATGGGTAATGAAATGTCTGCAAGAAAACCACCAAGCTCAGAGAGCACCAAGGACCCCACAGTCCTCCTCCTCCTCCTCTTTCTCCTCCTCCTCTTTCTCCTCCTCTTTCTCCTCCTCTTTCTCCTCCTCTTTCTCCTCCTCTTTCTCCTCCTCCTCCTCCTCCTCCTCCTCCTCCTCCTCCTCCTCCTCCTCCTCCTCCTCCTCCTCCTCCTCCTCCTCCTCCTCCTCCTCCTCCTCCTCCTCCAATTCTCCCAAAAACCCAATCCTTCTAACATTATATTCCCTACTTGGGTAATGAAATGTCTGCAAGAAAACAAACAATGTCAGAGAGCACCAGGGACCCCTACAGTCTTCCTCCTCCTCCTCCCCTTCTCCAAAACCCCCAATCTTTCCAGCACTGATGATGTTCCCTAGTTGGGTAATGAAACGTCTGCGAGGAGAAACCGCCAAGCTCAGAGAGCACAAGAGACCTCGGGGTGTGGTTTATGTAAACGAAGGGCCTGCGTCCCATCTTTGGCTGACTCTGGCCTTTGTCCCTCCCTCCCTCCCAGACCGTTTTCCTGCAGGACAACAGCATCACCCAGATCCGCCAGCAAGACTTGGCCTCCCTTCTGGACCTCCGGTACCTCTACATGCAGAACAACACCATCTCCGCCCTGGAGCCCGGCGCCTTCCACCACCAGAACCGGCTGCTGGAGCTGGCCCTGAATGGCAACCGGATCCACCTGATCAACAGCAGCATCTTCAAAGGCCTGGAACACCTGCGGGTCCTTTATCTCTCCGGCAACCAGATCACCCGGCTCCCGGATTTCACCTTTTGTGAACTGGAGGTGAGGCTCCTTGGCAGTCGGGGGGGGCTGGGGGGGAAGAGGGCGGAGATCCTTCAGCTTCCACGCACAACAATACCTGTCCATTTGTAAGCCTTGTGTCAGGTTTCCAAGTAGCAAAGAGAACTCCTGTCAGGGTTCCCAATAGCCTCCAAAAATTAAATCAGAGTCCAAGGCAAAGTATTGCTCAGAGTTCCAATTTATCAAGAGAGCCATGTTGGCACATCTGGGGAAACCCCGAATCTGAAAGCTTCCCGGTTTTCCCCACCCAGCTGAAAGTTCACGAACTTGCCCCCACACCCACCAGTCCATCCCATGGTCCAATCTCCCACTGCCACGCTGGCAGTTCCACCCGTCCAGATGCAGAGGTGCAGAGACAAAGGATGACCTTGTCTTTCTAGAAAGAATGTTGTTATGGCTACATTGCATCTAACTCCGTACAATCCCCCTCTCCCATTTTCCCACCATAGAAAATGCATAGTACTGCAGGCCACTTCAGCTGACTGTTATCTGCAGTTCAGCGGTTCTAATCTCACCGGCTCAAAGGTTGACTCACCCTTCCATCCTTCCGAGGTGGGTAAAATGAGGACCCGGACTGTGGGGGCGATATGCTGACTCTGTAAACCGCTTAGAGAGGGCTATAAAAGCCCTATGAAGTGGTATATAAGTCTAACTGCTATTGCTACTATTGCTATAGTAGAACAATAGAAAGCGTGGCAGGCCAAAGACCCAAAAGAAAAGAGGGCTGCAGGCCACACAATTCCGAGGCGAGACGTTTCCTCAAAGAACATGTTTATTGCAGTGGTGAAATTCAGTATTTTTTACTACCAGTTCTGTGGGCGTGGCTTAGGGGGGCATGGCAGGGGAAGGATACTGCAAGATCCCATTCCCTCCCAACTCCTAGGGGAAGGATATTGCAAAATCTCCATTCCCTCCCAACTCTGGGGCCAGCCAGGGATGGTATTTGCAGGTTCTCCAAACTACTCAAAATTTCCACTACCGGTTCTCCAGAACCTGCTGAGTTTCAGCCATGGTTTATTGAATATATCATATTGGCACAGGCTGGTGAAAACCGACTCTGGGGGGTTTCTACGGTTTTCACCTAATTAAAAGTAAAAGTTTCCCCCCTTTCCCAAACAATCAGTCAAGGTGGTGTCCAGTTGCTTGGAAACTTCGCTCCTCTTTCTCTGGCCAGGTGTTAGAATGTCCATGGTGCCCAGGAGAAAGTACTTAGTTTTGGCTACAAAACCCCAGCTATCTCTATTTAGAACATAACATTGTAGGGATGGGGAAGACCTTTGAGGTCCTCTAGTCCAACCCCCTGCTCAAGCTGATTAATTGTTCTAAGTGTTGGGAAATTTCTAAGTTGCTTCTCTCCTTGATTAGTTTCCACCCATTGTTTCTTGTCCTGCCTTGAGGTGCTTTGGGGAATAGCTTGACTCCCTCTTCTTTGGGGCAGCCCCTGAGATATTGGAAGACTGCTATCATGTCTCCCCTGGTCCTTCTTTTCATTAAAATAGACATACCCAGTTCCTGCAACCATTCTTCATATGTTTTAGTCTCCAGTCACTTAATCCTCTTTCTTGCTCTTCTCTGCACTCTTTCTAGAGTTTATACAATACAATACAATAGCAGAATTAGAAGGGACCTTTGAGGTCTTCTAGTCCAGCCCCCTGTTCAAGCTGATTAATTGTTCTAACTGTTGGGAAATTTCTAAGTTGCTTCTCTCCTTGATTAATTTCCACCCATTGCTTCTTGTCCTGCCTTCAGGTGCCTTCGAGAATAGCTTGACTCCCTCTTCTTTGTGGCAACCCCTGAGATATTGGAAGATGCTATCATGTCTCCCTTAGTCCTTTTTTCTATTAAACTAGACATACCCAGTTCCTGCAACCGTTCTTCATATGTTTTAGCCTCCAGTCCCCTAATCCTCTCTGTTGCTCTTCTCTGCACTCTTTCCAGAGTCTCCACATCTTTTCTACATCGTGGCAACCAAAACTGGATGCTGTTGTGATGGTCACAATATAAAAAAGATTGAAGTCCACAAGTCCTTTCAGTGGGCAGCTTTGGAGAGCCCTGTTTTAAGATCCAAAGAGTAAGGACCGGGAGAGCTGAAGGCCCTTCTGCTGACCCTTCTTTTCCCTTTGCAGAGGCTCCAGGAACTTCACCTGCAGGAGAACAGCATCGAGTGTCTGGAGGACCAAGCCCTCACCGGACTGACCTCGCTAGCCCTGCTGGACCTTAGCAAGAACAACCTGCGGACCATCAGCCGGGTGGCCCTGAGACCCCTCATCAGCCTGCAAGTGCTGCGGCTGACGGGTACGTCCAAAGTGACCCTTGCGAGGCCTCCGTTTCTTCTGGGGGAAAAGAGAGGTCCTTTAGTCGGGTGGGGAAAGATCTCAGCAGGAAGGACCGAGAGAAATCTGGAACATCTGACACCTCCAATCAATCAATCAGAATGGAGCTGGAAGGGACCATGGAGGTCTTCTAGTCCAGCCCCCTGCTCAAGCAGGAGACCCTCTGCCATTTCAATCAGAATAGAGCTGGGAGGGACCTTGGAGGTCTTCTAGTCCAACCCCCTGCTCAAGCAGGAGACCCTATGCCATTTCAATCAGAATAGAGCTGGAAGGGACCTTGGAGGTCTTCTAGTCCAACCCCCTGCTCAAGCAGGAGACCCTATGCCATTTCAATCAGAATAGAGCTGGAAGGGACCTTGGAGGTCTTCTAGTCCACCCCCTGCTCAATCAGGAGACCCTAGGCCATTTCAATCAGAATAGAGCTGGAAGGGACCTCAGAGGTCTTCTAGTCCAGCCCCCTGCTCAATCAGGAGACCCTATACCATTTCAATCAGAATAGAGCTGGAAGGGACCTTGGAGGTCTTCTAGTCCAACCCCCTGCTCAAGCAGGAGACCCTATGGCATTTCAATCAGAATAGAGCTGGAAGGGACCTTGGAGGTCTTCTAGTCCACCCCCTGCTCAATCAGGAGACCCTAGGCCATTTCAATCAGAATGGAGCTGGAAGGGACCTTGGAGGTCTTCTAGTCCAGCCCCCTGCTCAAGCAGGAGACCCTATGCCATTTCAATCAGAATAGAGCTGGAAGGGACCTCGGAGGTCTTCTAGTCCAGCCCCCTGCTCAGTCAGGAGACCCTATGCCATTTCAATCAGAATAGAGCTGGAAGGGACCTTGGAGGTCTTCTAGTCCAACCCCCTGCTCAAGCAGGAGACCCTATGCCATTTCAATCAGAATAGAGCTGGAAGGGACCTTGGAGGTCTTCTAGTCCACCCCCTGCTCAATCAGGAGACCCTAGGCCATTTCAATCAGAATGGAGCTGGAAGGGACCTTGGAGGTCTTCTAGTCCAGCCCCCTGCTCAAGCAGGAGACCCTATGCCATTTCAATCAGAATAGAGCTGGAAGGGACCTCGGAGGTCTTCTAGTCCAGCCCCCTGCTCAGTCAGGAGACCCTATGGCATTTCAATCAGAATAGAGCTGGGAGGGACCTTGAAGGTCTTCTAGTCCAACCCCCTCCTCAATCAGGAGATCCCATTCCATTTCAATCAGAATAGAGCTGAAAGGGACCTTGGAGGTCTTCTAGTCCAGCCCCCTGCTCAGTCAGGAGACCCTATGGCATTTCAATCAGAATAGAGCTGGAAGGGGCCTTGGAGGTCTTCTAGTCCAGCCCCCTGCTCAAACAGGAGACTCTATGCCATTTCAATCAGAATAGAGCTGGAAGGGACGTTGGAGGTCTTCTAGTCCAACCCCGTGCTCAATCAGGAGACCCTATGCCATTTCAATCAGAACAGTTGGAAGGGACCTTGGAGGTCTTCTAGTCCAACCCTCTGCTCAAGCAGGAGACCCAATGCCATTTCAATCAGAATAGAACCAGAAGGGACCTTGGGGATTGACCCTATACCATTCCAGACAAGGGGCTGTCCAATCTTTCCTTAAAAACCTCCAGTGACCTATTGTTGATGGATATACTCGGTTCCCCCCGCAGACAATCCATGGCGATGCGACTGCGCTCTGCACTGGCTCAGCAGCTGGATCCGAGAGGAAGGCCAGAGGCTCCTGAGCCCCCAGGACAAGAAGATCGAGTGTTCGGAGCCGCCACGCCTAGCCTACCAAAGCCTCGCCGACGTCTCCGGCAACAGCTTGATCTGCATCCCGCCGGTCGTGCAAGTGCAGCCTCTCGAAGTCACGGCACGGCTGGGCGACGACCTGCGCGTCTCCTGCCAGGCCTCGGGCTACCCACAGCCGCTGGTGACCTGGCGCAAACTGGCCCACTGGCGGGCCGGGGGCTCCAGGGGAAGCCGGACCCACCTGCCCAGCGGAAGCTTTGAGCTGAGAGAGCGCAGCATCGGGGAACGCTTCGAGCAGTCGGACACCGGCAGCGGCATGCTGTTCCTCAACAACGTGACGGTGTCCCATGGCGGGAAATACGAGTGCGAGGCCTCCAATCCCGGGGGGATGGCCCGGGTGGTCTTCCACCTCATGGTGAACCTCTCGCACCAGCAACAACAGTCGCAGGGCTACCCGGCTTCGGTGGACATCAGCCAGGAACCTCTCTACGACATGGAGAGCATGGACTTCCACGCCCTGGGCATGGCCACGCAGACGGCCATCGCCGTGGCCATCTCCCTGCTGGCCCTGGTGGCCCTCCTGTTGGTCATCATGATCTACCGGAAGCACCGCAAGCGGAAAAAGGCCAAGAAGGAGGAGAACATCCTGTACGTCAACGACTACTCGGACGGGCCCACCACCTTCGCCCAGCTGGAGGAGTACCGAGACGAGAGGGGCCACGAAATGTTCGTCATCGACCGCAACAAGCCCCTCTTCGCCACCTACAAGGACCCCGAAGGCCTGGCAGGCGGGGTCTTCCCGGAGCAGCTGCAAGACCAGGCGACTCAGACTCTGGAAGGAGAAGAGGAGGCCCCCCAAGAAGGCAGCGAGCTCTTTGCGAACCAGGGGCTGATGCTCCAGCCTCAGGTAGCGTACGAAATTCACTGCTGAGTGGAGCTACGGAAGTTGGGGTGAGCGGACTGCCTTCCCCCACAATGGAGCGGTTTTGTTGACTTCCTCCTACCGCTGTCTGCTTAAGTTCAGGGCCTTGAGTGGAGGAACCTGTGACCTGTGGTGTACCATCCCACAGGTTGCAGACAGGACTCGTGTGTCAACTCCTAACGTCGCCCTTAGGAGAGAAGGGCGGGGAGCACATTCTACACATACTTTCGGCTAAAGTCGGACCTCAGATTACTCCAGCAGGCTTGGGAGGGGTGCACCTCATTGGGGAATGTGATTTATGACACAGACTGAGGGGAGGGAAGGAACAGGGGTGAAGTTCAGCCATAACTCAAACAAAGCTCAGATCTGACTGCGGAAAGGCCTTGCCTATTGGTGCTCCTAATAAATGACTGGTTTTGTTTTGAAACTTGGCTCGATACTCATGAATCAATTTGGGCATTTTTAGGAAACCTGACAGACAGTCAGATCTAAGCTTCGTTCGAGTTATAGCTGAACTTAATGTTCAGCGAGTTATGACCTCGTGGTTACCCCTGGGACGTGTTCGGCCCTCACCGCGTTGATCATCCCCATGCGGTTCTCCATTCTTCTCGGAAAAGGCTGTGGAGTAATTCGCGAGGATTCCTTGAAATCCGGAAGCATGGCACACCCGAAAGAGCTTTCCTAGATGGGTCAACTTAGGCCGGCAGCATTTTTCTTCTCACTGTGATCAAGTCAGATTCCTCCAGGAGACTCCCGAGCGAGGAAGGGACCCATGCCACTTCCTCTTCCTCCTCCTCCTCCTCCTCAACCCACAGGACGCGGAGGCATTTCGCCCACCAAGCTGGACATCTTCAAATGATTAAGACCTGTCAAAAGAGCAATAGGACGGCTGATGGACAGCAACGGGTTTTTGACCCCTGAACTTTTCCCAGCCGTCAGCGGTGACCCTCCCCAGGCATTTTGCAATTGGACATAAGGACCTACGTGCTGTGGGTGGGGGGGTTTGTTTGGAGCTTGGAAAAAAGTCGGCGGAGGCTGGATGAAACATCGACTGTGCAAATTTGACCAAAACTGTGCAAATTTGACCCAGATTCCAGTGATGGTGGGACAATCTTGTGCAGGCTGAGTGCGACACTCAGTGAGTTTTTGGGGGGCTTGCTTGTATGTATTTTTTTAAATGGATAAAAATAATGTCCTGAGCTGCACAGCTGCATTTCTAGACCCCATGAAAAAACCCCTCCACCAACCCCCTCCTTACAGGTGAGTCCTTGACTTGAGCCCAAATTTTCCGTGGCTAAGCAAGACGGTTATTAAGTGAGTCTTGCCCCCATGTTGCAACCTTCCTTGCCACGGTTGTTAAATGACTCACTGCGGTTGTTAAATGAGTAACACGGTTATTAAACGCTTCTGGCTTTCCCCGTTGAGTGAGCTTGGTGCAGTGTTTCTCAACCTTGGCGACTTTAAGTCCCGTGGACTTCAACTCCCAGAATCCCCCAGGATTCTGGGAGTTGAAGTCCACGGGACTTAAAGTCGCCAAGGTTGAGAAACACTGGCTTGGTGTCAGAAGGTCACGAAACGTGATCGCTTGTCCCCGGGGACACCGCAACCGTTGTAAACGCGAGTCAGTTGCCAAGCGTCCGAATTCTGATCCTGTGACCATGGGGGACCCTGGAACCGTCGTAAGTGTAAAAAGCAGTCCTACGTCACCTTATTCTAGTGTTGTAACTTTCAACGGTCACTGAAACGCATGGGCTGTAAGTTCGAGGACTACCTCCACACTCCCCTGCCAGCGTTAATGTGACATCTCCTGCTCCCCCATCAGTCCCCAAACCACAAAATCAGCTGTGTCGCAAAATCACAGGCAACAACATAGCCGTGTAGTTGCTCCAGGAAGAAAATGGCTGCGCGGGAAACTTTTTTTTTTTTTCCAAGCAAACAAGCCAATAAAATATAGCCAACATCTCGTTGTTGTTGTTGAGGTTGTTTTGTCTTCTTTCAGTGACTTGGAGGCAGGGGATAATGGGGGAGGGAGTCTTGGTTATGCTGCAGGGTCCCTGCTGGCTGAAAGGTTTTCTCGCAGTCGGGCTGCACAGGCAGCAATGCCTCCTGTGGCTGGGAAATTGCCCCCTTAAGTCGTGGCATCTAGGGAGTATTATGAAGATCACGGGAAGGGTTAATAGCACTTGATAAATGCCTTGGTAAGGCCACACTTGGAATACGGCATTCAGTTTTGGTCTCCACGATGTAGAAAAGATGCGGAGACTCTAGAAAGAGTGCAGAGAAGAGCAACAAAGAGGATTAGGGGACTGGAGGCCAAAACATATGAAGAACGGTTGCAGGAACTGGGTATGTCTAGTTTAATAGAAAGAAGGACTAGGGGAGACAGGATAGCAATGTTCCAATATCTCAGGGGTTGCCACAAAGAAGAGGGAGTCAAGCTATTCTCCAAGGCAGCATAGGTGGTACCTTGCTCAACAGTAGTAAACTGTTCGAGGGATCTTGGAGTCCTAGTGGACAACCATTTAAATAGGAGCCAGCCGTGGGCAGCAGCTGCCAAAAAAGCCAACACAGTTCTAGGCTGCATCAACAGAGGGAGAGAATCAAGCTCACATGAAGGTTAATACCACTTTATAATCTCTTGGTAAGGCCACACCTGTAAAACCGCATCCAGTTTTGGTCGCCACGATATAAAAAAGATGTGGAGACTCTGGAAAGAGTGCAGAAAAGAGCAACAAAGAGGATTAGGGGACTGGAGGCTAAAACATACGAAGAACGGTTGCAGGAACTGGGAATGTCTAGTTTAATGAATTGAAGGACTAAGGGAGATATGATAGCAGTCTTCCAATATCAGCCACAAAGAAGAGGGAGTCAAGCTATTCTCCAAAGCACCTGAGGGCAGAATAAGAAGCAATGGGTGGGAACTAATCAAGGAGAGAAGCAACTTAGAACTGAGGAGAAATTTCCTGTCAGTGAGAACAATTAATCAGTGGAATTCCTTGCCTCCAAAAGTTGTGAATGCCCCAACACTGGAAGTCTTTAAGAAGATGTTGGATAGCCATTTGTCTGGAACGGTATAGGGTTTCCTGCCTAGGCAGGGGGTTGGACTAGAAGACCTCCAAGGTCCCTTCCAACTCTGCTATTGTATTGTATTGTATTCTATTCTATTCTCTCTAACCAACATAGTTTATTTATTTTCTTAATTTTTTTATGCCACCCATCTCACGGTCAAATAGGCGACTTACAAATACCCTAAAGACGGGTACAAACATTAGAGCAAGAAATATTAAATAAACAGAAATGAAACAAATTGCCGCTGGAAAGATTTGCCTGTTCAACAGATTCCTTTTTTGGTAACCATGTAGTCGGTGTTCCTCCTTTGTTCTCTTTCATTATTTATTTTATTGTTCTATTATCTTCCATTCTGCTAAGCAAGACAGTTGTTAAGTTGTGAGTCTTGCCCCAGTTTACGACCTTTCCTGCCACGTTTTTTTTTAAGTGAATTGCTGCAGTGGTTAAGTTGGCAACAGGGTCGTTAAGCGAACCTACTTTCCCCGTGGATTTTGCTTGTCAGGAGGTCGTAAAAAGGGACAACTCAGGGACACTGCAACCGTCATAAGTATATGCCAGTTGCCCAGCATGCCAATTTTCATCACACGACCACGTGGACACTGCAATCCTCGTAAGTGTCAACCGCGACGTCGACAGCGCGCACACAAAGGCGCGCCGACAAAAGAGGGCCGACAGAAGCGCGATTACGGTTAAGGTGAGGGTTAGGGTTAGGTGTTTAGGGTTAGGTTTAGAGCGCGCTTCTATCGACGCGTTGTTGTCGGCGCGCTTGTACGCTAATTCGTCGGCGCGATTTCAAACTTGCGGTTTACTCCTCCGCGGTTTCAACGGCGCGCTTTTGTCGAGCGCGCATTTGTCGGTGAACCAGTGTCAACAACATTCCTGAGTCGTCCCTTTAGTGCTGTTTGAACTTCAAATACTCAGTAAACAAATAGTTTAAGTTGGACAGAGGTGGGTTCCGACCGGTTCCGACCGGTTCAGCTGAACTCAGCCCGACACCTGACTGCACTGGTTCTATCCTGGGTGGCGCCATCTTTATTTTCTGTTCTGGACATGCGCAGAACAATCTCCATCGAAAAAATGTAATTCCCCCCCCTTTTTTAATGGGGTGCGCATGCCAGTCCCAGAGAAGGGCTGTTTTGGGCAAAAATGGAGGCGTTTTTGCCTTCCCCAACCCCCAGGAACACTCTGCAGGCTTCAGCAGGGCTGGGGGAAGGCAAAAATGCCCCCGTTTTTGCAAAAAACGGCGAGTTTTGCACCCATTTTTCACGAAACTGCATTTTTCCCTTTCCCCAGCCTTGCTGAAGCCTGCAGAGTGTTCCTGGGGGGCCGAGGAGGCTAAAAACCTTTTTCTTACTGGGAGTTTGCAGGTGCTTCCTTAGCTCCGGCGAGGCTGAAGCCCCCACCACCACTCGCCCCCCGTCAAAACTTTTCACCACCCTTTCGGTGAGGGGGTCGTATGACTAAGTGTGCATGAGTGACGTCAAGTTGGCCATAGCAATAGCAATAGCAATAGCAGTAGACTTATATACCGCTTCATAGGCCTTTCAGCCCTCTCTAAGCGGTTTACAGAGAGTCAGCATATTGCCCCCAACAATCTGGGTCCTCATTTTACCCACCTCGGAAGGATGGAAGGCTGAGTCAACCCTGAGCCGGTGAGATTTGAACCGCTGAACTGCTGATCTAGCAGTAGCCTGCAGTGCTGCATTTAACCACTGCACCACCTTGGCTCCATGCCCACGCCATGCCCACTCAGTCACATGCCCCCCCTCTAGCCACGCCTACCAAGCCGGTAGTAAAAAAATTTGAACCCCACCCCTGAGGTCGGGGACTCCCTGGAAACAAAACTGAGAAGCATTCATAATTAGGCTCAATTTATTAGAATTGCAAGCTTGCTTGTTAGAGGAGGCCGGGAGACAAAGGTGGAAAGAGGGGTTCTCCTTCGAGCCTCCCTCTTCCTCTCCCACCCCCCCCACCCCCGTTCCAAGAGGACCAGTCCTCCCCCCCCCCCAAAAAAAAACACGTTTTAATCCGTATCTCCTTCGCTGATTATTCCCACCTCCATCAGGTAAGCTCTGGTTCGGTAACCCCGATAAGCGGACTGGATCTTGATTGCCGCTTCTTCTTGGAGACGCAACGTTTGTCGGACCCTCCAGCCCCGCCAGAAGGCCTGGATCAGGGTGGCTGCGCGGACCACTTGCCACATCTGCTTCCGGGTTTTGAACACGCGCCTCTGCCCTTCGCCCATCCGGCGAGCCCCGTAGTTTTCGTACAACCAGTTGGAGGTGCCCTGGGGAGGCATGCCTTGCTGTTGTAGCTGCTGGGCTTGGACGCTGGTGGAGGAGAGACTCCGGGTGTTGGTGCGCTCCCGTGTCAGCCGTACGGAGGTTTGCGTGCTGGAGGCCAGGCGCTGACTGACGACTACGCCGGGTTCTCGGCTCTGCCTCCGCATCTGCTCTTCCCCGGGCACGTGGTAGCTTTTGGAAGGCGCCTGATAGGAGAAGCGGGGCCCGTAACGGCGTGACTGGCTGTATGTCGGTCCCTCCTGCCTGGAGGTATAGGACATCCTTTGGGCACTTCTGGACGGAGAGACGCTTGCGTGCCTTTCGCATTCACTGTCCTCTGTTTCCGATTCCGATGGCGGCCCTTTGCCCACGCCGACGAGCACACGGATGCTAGTGCACCTCCCGCAGCGCGGACACGTCTTGGGCTGGGAGGGCTCAGTGTTCTTTCGCTGGACCATGGAGGACGGGGATCGTGGTACCTTGCTTTCCCACTCCTCGGGGTCTCCCACAAGGCATTTGCGCCAATGTTTCCTGGGGTACGGGCCCACCCAGGAGGAGCTCCCAGGCATGTAGCTGGGATGGCCGTAGTAAGTCCCCTTTGGAAACCTTGGGGGACTGTAGTAGGTCCTCTGCGGGTGTCCAGGATGGTAAGCGTGCCTTCCTGCTTGGGTCAAGTCCCGTCGGGTACGGTATCCCCGCCAGTGAGCTTGGATGGTGGTGGCTGCCTGCTGGCATTCGTGGAGGGCCTGGCGAGTCATGTAGCCCCGATAGTGTGCCTGAATGATCACGGCCGCTCTCTCCCTGTCCATCCTGGAGTACCCCCTGGATTCTCTCCGCCCCTCAAAGGAGACGGAGGACGATCTTCGGCGCCGGTAGACTTGTGGCGAAGGCACCTCCTGCCGCTGCAGAGCACGGTACTCGCGAGCGATGTATCGCCTCCAAGCAGCCTGGATGGTGGAGGCCGCGGCCTGCTCTGTCATGATCTGCTTACGGGTGAGGTGGCCTCGCCACGTGGCCTGGATGGTGGTGGCCGCCTTGTCCATGAGCATGTCGAGCTCGTCCACTAGGAAGGAGGATCGGTGTCGGGAACGGCTGTTACTCCGGGCTCTGATCTTGGCCAGCTGCCGGTCGTGGTGGTGCTTCTCTTCATCTGTCATCTCCTCTTCTCCGCTTGGGTAGGAGCACCAAGGGTGATCCTCGTAGGTCTCCATCTGGGGGGGGGGTGAGGGGAAACGGCAGGTGTTAGCAAGGAGGTACTGATGTCTGTTGGCCAGATGTGGCTTTTAGAGAAGCGCTAGACCAATCCCAATTATGACGCCAAGACAAGGAAGATCATTTGATTTACAGTTTAATTTGGAACTTTTCAGTGACAAGGCAGTCTCCGTTTCATCGATTTAAGTTTAAGTTTTATTTTATTTATATGCCGCCCTGTTCCCAAAAAGGGACTCAGGGCGGCGAACAACTTAAACGGGCAAGGGAAACATACAAGTACAAAATAGACATTTAAAATGACCAACAACCACACCTGTCGAGAGGGGAAGGGAACTCATCAACCCCAGGCCTGCCGGCACAGCCAGGTTTTAACGGCTTTTCGTAAAGCAAGGAGAGAGGTGAGGGTCCGAATCTCCACGGGGAGTTCGTTCCAAAGGGCCGGAGCTGCAACAGAGAAGCCCCCCCCCCCCCGGGTCGTAGCCAGATGGCATTGGCTGGTGGATGGAGCCCGGAGGAGGCCGACCCTGTGCGATCTAATGGGTATGGATGGATTTCACTGGCGAGAAAATGAAAGGGAGAAATGACACCATCCCTTTTATAGGCTGCATAATAAAAAGAAAGGACATTCTGAATTGTTCTCCTTATTTAAAGGGAAAGATAACAAAAGCAAATACAAAAACACAGAGAATTTGTTAAAGGGGCCCTGGGGGGGGGGTCTCGGTTAACTCAGAGATCCCAAGTACCCCACAGTTCTCATCTTTCTCCTTCTCCTCATCCCTGCCCTCTTCCTCCTTCAGTTCTCTTCTAGAACTGATGATGAGTTACCCTACTTGGGTGATGAAACATCTGCAAGAAAACCATCAAGCTCAGAGAGTACCAGGGACCCCACACTCCTCCTCTCCCCCTCTGCTTCTCCTCCTCTCCCAAACCCTCCTCCCTTCCAGAATTGATGATGTTATCTCCAAGATCCTCTCACAGTTCCTGTTCTGGAGCCAGGTTTCACCTAACCTGTATCTCTGGGTTTTTCTGCCCAGGTATAAAACTTTGCTTTTCGCCACATTAAATTTCCTTTTGTTGTGTGGGGCCCATTATTCAAGTCCGCCAAGAACTTTTTGGATCCTGTGCTTGCCTTCTAGGGTGTTGGCTATTCCTGCCAGTTTAGTACCATCTGCAAATTTGATGAGTTCTCCTCCTATTCCCTCATCTGAGTCATTTTTGGAAATATCGAAGAGTCCTGGGCCTAGAACGGAACCTTTGTGGTACCCCCACTGTTTTCTTTCCTCCACGTGGATGTGGGACCATTAAGGGCTACTCGTTGATTACGATTTGTCTGCCACTTACGAATCCATGGGGTAGTGATGCTGTCTATCCCACATTATTATTATTATTATTATTATTATTTACTATATCTGAGCAGGAAGTAGATTGTGGTCTACTTTGTCAAATGCCTTGCCAAAGTCTAAATACACTATTTATTTATTTATTATTTATTTATTAGACTTATATACCGCTTCATAGGGCTTTCAGCCCTCTCTAAGCGGTTTACAGAGTCAGCATATCGCCCCCACAGTCTGGGCCCTCATTTCACCCACCTCGGAAGGATGGAAGGCTGAGTCAACCTTGAGCCGGTGAGATTTGAACCGCTGAACTGCAGATAACAGTCAGCTGAAGTGGCCTGCAGTACTGCACCCTAACCACTGCGCCACCTCGGCTCCTAGGACTCCACATCATTTCGCTGATCTACTAATTTAAGTCCCTTTGCCAAAAAAAACCACACCAAATGTCTGCAAGAAAACCATCAGGTTCACCCCAAAGGATTCCACAGTTCTCCTCCTTCCTCCACTCCACAAAGCCTTCTAGAACTGAAGATGTTACCTAGCTGGGTAATGAAACGTCTGCAAGAGAACAACCCAGCTCAGAGGGCACCGGGGACCCCACAGTTCAACCCTGAGCTAAGATACTCTAGTCCAGGGGTCTCCAACCTTGGCAACTTTAAGACTTGCGGACTTCAACTCCCAGAGTTCCTCAGCCAGCAAAGCTGGCTGAGGAACTCTGGGAGTTGAAGTCCGCAAGTCTTAAAGTTGCCAAGGTTGGAGACCGCTAATCTATTGAAAACACTCATTCCTGTGAATTTCCTGTGCATCAACTCTGCCTTATTGCTTTTCTTGCAAATGGTTCTTGTTTTGATCCCTTTTCGATAAGAACTTGCAGCCAGCTCTTCTCTTGACCCACCAGGAGAAAAGTTTTAAACCTTCTCTTCAATTCTTGTATCCCCGGAGCTTTTATTTCCCCAAATGCATCTTTGTAGAGAACTGAAAGAGATTAAACCTGAGCTATAATTCCACGGTCCTGCTTTAGTCAGGAAATAGGGCTGCAGCCCTCTTTTAGGTGAAAACCGTCGAAACCCCCAGAGTCGGTTTTCACCAGCCTGTGCCAATATGATATATTCAATAAACCATGGCTGAAACTCAGCAGGTTCTGGAGAACCGGTAGCGGAAATTTTGAGTAGTTCGGAGAACTTGCAAATACCATCCCTGGCTGGCCCCAGAGTGGGGTGGAAAGGGAGATTTTGCAATATCCTTCCCCTAGGAGTTGGGAGGGAATGGGATCTTGCAGTATCCTTCCCCTGCCATGCCCCCTAAGCCACGCCCACAGAACTGGTAGTAAAAAATACTGAATTTCACCACTGCAATAAACATGTTCTTTGAGGAAACGTCTCGCCTCGGAATTGTGTGGCCTGCAGCCCTCTTTTCTTTTGGGTCTTTGGCCTGCCACGCTTTCTATTGTTCTACTATAGCAATAGTAGCAATAGCAGTTAGACTTATATACGGCTTCATAGGGCTTTCAGCCCTCTCTAAGCGGTTTACAGAGTCAGCATATCGCCCCCCCAGTCTGGGTCCTCATTTTACCCACCTCGGAAGGATGGAAGGTTGAATCAACCTTGAGCCGGTGAGATTAGAACCGCTGAACTGCAGATAACAGTCAGCTGAAGTGGCCTGCAGTACTATGCCTTTTCTATGGTGGGAAAATGGGAGGGGGGATTGTATGGAGTCAGATGCAATGTAGCCATAACAACATCCTTTCTCGAAAGCCAAGGTCATCCTTTGTCTCTGCACCTCTGCATCCTGACCGGAACTGGATGGGTGGAAGCTGCCAGCATGGCAGTGGAAGACTGGACCATGGGATGGACTGGTGGGTGTGGGGGCAAGTTCGTGGACTTCCAATTGGGTGGGGAAAACCGGGAAGCTTTCAGATTTAGGTTTTTCCCAGAAGTGCCAACATGGCTCCCTTCATCAATTGGAACTTTGAGCAATATTTTCCCTTGGACTCTTGATTTACTTTTGGATGCTATTTGGAATGCTGACAGTTGCTTATCCAGTGGTGAAATTCATTTTTTTTTACTACCGGTTCTGTGGGCGTGGCGTGGTGGGCGTGGCAGAAGAAGGATACTGCAAAATCTCCATTCCCTCCCCACTCTGCGGCCAGCCACAATTGGTCTTTGCTGGTCCTTCGTATTTCTCAAAATTTCCGCTACTGGTTCTCCAGAACCTGCTGGATTTCACCGCTGCCCTTGTCCTCTTCTGAGGACTGGACCCAAACCTTCACACCGGGACTAAGTTTTGGAAAGAAGCCATGTTACAAGAAGCTTTGTTTCAATGGTGGTTTAACCCTGGTTAGTCTAGGATCATCAGTGCCCCGTTTGTCTTTGGTCAAACCTACTGGAGATGTCGAAAGCCGACTGAAATGATGCGCAGGCCTGGAGGATGAGCTGCTACTACCTTGATGTTTTTTCCTCTGGCTGATCTCTGAAAGGTTGAGCTGCGTTGCTACCTGTTGATCTCAGACCTGGCGGAAAGAAAAGAAGAGGGTGAGTGGGCAGAGAACGGTGCCCCCTGTGCCCTCTGGAAGGCTCCTGCATCCTTGGCAAAGCCAACCGAACACCCTATCTGTCCCCGGTGGGTAAACTTGCACAGACCCTATCCTGTTTGTGCCTGTTAGGCCTTCCAGCCAATTCTTCCTTAGGCCGATAATTCTGGCCAGCCATGACCTCAAGGCGTGATGTCACCGCAATTGTGGCATCATGGCCTATGCGCAGCCAAGCATGAGCTGCTGGGGGAAACATTGGGGCAGCTGATATTTGGAACGGAGAACCCATCTTTGTTTCACAGGTATGATGTAAAGCCAATGAATAGAAGGGATGCTGGATCTACTTTTGGGTACCTCCTCAACCGCACAGCTCAGAGAAGGACACTCCTCACAGTACATAGAATCATAGGGCTGGAAGGGGACTAAGAGGTCTTCTAGTCCAGCCCCCTGCTCCAAGCAGGAGACCCTCAACTGCCTGCCCAGTCTCTTCTTGAAAACCTCCAGGGATGGAGCACCCACAACTTCTGGAGGCAACTTCTGTTCCACTGATTCATTGTACTCACTGTTAGGAAGTTTCTCCTTAGTTCCAAGTTGCTTCCCTCCTTGGTTAGTTTCCATCCGTTGCTTCTCATCCTGCCTTCAGGGACTTTGGAGAATAGATTGACCCCCCTTTTCTCAATCATTGGAAGAGTGATATTCTGTCCCACCCCCGTCCCTCGGGCATCTTTCTCTTCATTATCCTGAACGTACTACTTCCCGTAACTTTTCCTTGTACAATTTATCCTGAAGCTCTCTTTATCTTCTCTGAACTCCTTCTAAGGTCTCAACATCTTTTTTGTATCATGGTGACCAGGACTGGACGCAGGATTCACAAGCACAGTATATAGTGCAGTGTTTCTCAACCTTGGCAACGTGAAGATGTCCGGATTTCAACTCCCAGAATTCCCCAGCCAGCATTCGCTGGCTGGGGAATTCTGGGAGTTGAAGTCCGGACATCTTCAAGTTGACAAGGTTGAGAAACACTGTCCTAACCACTGCTGGGGAATTCTGGGAGTTGAAGTCCGGACATCTTCAAGTTGCCAAGGTTGAGAAACACTGGTATAAGTGTCTTTATATCACTTTACATGGTAATCTCCATTTATGGGATGTTGGAGGGATCTACTTACTATATATGTAATGTGATAAGCCAAAATGATTTATAGAGGAGAAATCATTTGGGGATGGATGGCTTTGGGCCAATCAGCAGGAGACCTGTGAGTTCCAATCCTACTTTAGACACGAAAACCAACTAGATGACTTGGTGCCAATCACCAGGAGACTGTTGAGTTCTAGTCCCTCATTAGGCATGAAAGCCATCTGGGTAAGTTTGGACCAATCACCAGGAGACTGTTGAGTTCTAGTCCCACCTTAGGCATGAAAGCCAACGGGGTATTCTGGGAGTTGAAGTCCACCAGTCGTTAAGCTGGCAAGTCTGGAGACTTCCATTCTATACAGGAACTTCTGCTGCAGGAGAGGGGGGCAAAATATCCTCCTACAGGTAGTCCTTGACTTACGACCATAATTGAGCGCAACGTTTCTGTGGTTAAGTGTGGTTTTGCCCCCACTTTGCCACCTTTCTTGCCACAGTTGTTAAGGGGACCGCCGCCGTTGTTCAGTTGGTTAACATGGTTAAGTGAGTGTGGCTTCCTCAGGGAGTTTACTCAACAGATGTTCAACTCAGCTGACGCCGGGGACGTTGCAAACGTCATAAATACGAGTCAATGGAGACGGTCTGAATTTTGATCACGTGACCATGGGGATGCCACAAAGGTCGCAAGTATGAAAAAGAGTCATAAGTCACTTTTTTTTCAGTGCTGTTAGGAATATAATCTACCGGTTGGGTTGGCAATATATAAATCATGTAACAATGTTGTACCTGTTCCTTTAAATCATACTGTGTAAAATGTGATTGGTTGCTGTTTTCCTCAATCGGCCACAAGAGGGAGCCAGAACGACTGTTAGCTCTCTCTCTCTGTTCATTAGATGCTGGGCTGATCTGATCTGAGTGTTTTGGAAGCTGGCTGTTAGAAAGTGCCGTGAGCTATTGTAAGTTTTGCAACTGCTAGCAAACTTTGTTTACCGGACTGATTATATGATACTGGATTATGTTATTTGGATTATCCCTTAACTGAAAGACACTGAGGACTGTCTTATTTGTGTATGGCTTGGACTGTTTGATGGACTCTGATACCTCTATTTCCACGAAAGTAAAAGCCTATTTAAACTGCGGTGTCTCTGTATGCTGGTTTGTGTGTTCTTCAACACAACTCTCACAACGCTTCGCTGAATGTACTCGCTCTCCCAACTGGGAGCTTACCTAACACTGGTTATGGGCCCAGGGTGTACCAGGAGTAGCTAAAGCAGAGTTGGTGTTGATACGCAATACCGCATACAGACAGCTGTTTATTGTAGTGATTGTTGCTATCCTGGAGAAGATGGCGAGCGATCCATCAACAAGCCTGTCGATGATAACCTGGTTGGATGGGACTTAGCTAACAAGTGCCGTTGTAACTTTGAACATTCCCTGAGAGAACGGTTGTTAAGTAGGGAGCTGCCTGCATACCGTTTGTCCCCGAGAACTGCAGTGTTCAGAAGAGCACATGAGGCATGTCAAACCACCCACGGGGGCTTCCCACTCAGTGGTCTTCTCCCCATTCCATGATGGGTTAGATCAGTGGCCCCCATCCTTTGGGGCACCAGGGACCGGTTCTGTGGAGGGGTTTCCCCATTGACTGGGAGGGGGGAGGGGGGGTTCGTGTGCAGCCTACATTCCACATTCCTGGCCCGGCTGCTGGCATGCTGTGGCCACAGATCAAGGGTTGGGGACCCTTGGGTTACATCAGTGATGGCTAACCCTTTTGGTGCCGAGTGACCAAAGAGTGCGTGCGCATGTGCGCACAACCCCAAAATGCAATGTGAGCATACCCCCCCTGCACATATGCTCCACCCCCCCTTGCCCATTTTTGGCTTCCAGGCTGGTGCAGGAAGCTTTCCAGGCCCAAAATAGCAATAGCAGCAATAGCAGTAGACTTATATACCGCTTCATAGGGCTTTCAGCCCTCTCTAAGCGGTTTACAGAGAGTCAGCATATTGCCCCCAACAATCTGGGTCCTCATTTTACCCACCTCGGAAGGATGGAAGGCTGAGTCAACCCTCAGCCGGTGAGATTTGAACCGCTGAACTGCTGATCTAGCAGTAGCCTGCAGTGCTGCATTTAACCACTGCGCCACCTCGGCTCTAAAATCCAATGCAAATGCCCCCTGCACATGCACTCCCCCACACATGCATGTGTGCATCCCCCGCATGCAACCCGCTCCCAGTGCATGCGTGGGCAGAAGCCTCAGAACCAGCTGGCCGGCGGGAGGCAGGCGTGGATCCGCAGTGGAGCTGGTCTGGGCTGACGGCTTGTGTGCCCGGAAGGAGGGTTCTGCGTGCCACAGGTTCCCCATCACGGGGTTAGATGGGCAGCTGACACGAACCAATGCTGAGAGGCTCCTTGGAAGCACATCGGAAGGAAGGACAGTAGCACTAGCACTTAGACTTATATACCGCTTCATAGTGCTTTTACAGCCCTCTCTAAGCGGTTTACAGAATCAGCCTCTTGCCCCCCAACAATCTGGGTCCTCATTTGACCCACCTCGGAAGGATGAGTCAAGCTTGAGCTGGTCAGAATCGAACACCCTGGCGTGCATAGTGAGTTAACTTGCAGTACTGCACCATGCTAAATTTTAAATTTTGTCTACTCATCTATAATTCAACGTCGACCTGGACTGAATTCGAGATGCTCCTTGGAAACAGCTTGTGTCGCAGGGAGAATCCAGCCCTTCCCAGAAGTAAACGACAGGGACTAGTACTTTGCTCCGAGAGGAATCGTCTTTTATTTCAAGATAAAAGGCCGTTGTGCCATCTTCCCCCTCCCGCCGCCCATCGTAAAACGAGGTTTCCCCCTGAACTCCAGATCCACAACCTGCCTGCTCCCACCTTATTCAACAACGTGAGAGGGCTAACGACAACAGGTGGAAAGCGCCCACCTGCACCCCTCCCATCTCAGACCCCCCCCCCACAACAACACAATGCTACATTCTGATGTATAGAAGTAAAAAATAATAATAATAATAACCCAACAGCCAGGAAAATGACCCCCTCCCTCCCATTGCTACATGCACCGGAAATGGTCTGCAATTGGGGGGGGGAAAACCCCCCCATGGTTGGGACAGACTTTCTGGGCTGGCATCCCCACTTCAGCAGGGATGGAAAGAGGGCGCAGTGCCCTTCTCTGCCCCAGATGTGCCCCTTTTTCCATCCCTGCCAGGCGGCTCCTGTTCACCGGCTCCATGAGGGCCCAGCAC
This sequence comes from Thamnophis sirtalis, assembly GCF_051295495.1. Lineage (NCBI taxonomy): Eukaryota > Metazoa > Chordata > Lepidosauria > Squamata > Natricidae > Thamnophis > Thamnophis sirtalis. Next base: position 101,710,952 of record NW_028261382.1, on the reverse strand, counting down.
AATTGGCAGAGCGTGTTTCCAAGTTTCAGGAAAAAAACACCCTGCAGGCTCTTAATCGGCTGCTTGCAGGGTTACCCCGCGCAGGGCTTCTGGCTGACGCCCGCCGGGACTGCTAAGCGGGCTCAGATCACGGACTAGAAAGGAAGAGGAGGGGCTTTATTCCAGATTTAGGAGAGTAGAAGAGTACCGGCGCCCAACGGGGCTATAAACTGAAATAGTCGAGGCTGTTGTGGCGGCAGAGGTTCGTGGTCCAGACGGCGTCTCCCCGGTTGGCGCTCAGCAGCATCTGCTGGAGTTCGTTGCTGACCCGGGAGAACTTCTCCTCGTCCACGGAGCCGTTGAGCAGGTTGGAAGAGGTGGGGGGCCAGGGCAGGTCGTCCCCGTAGCAGTCCACGGGGTAGGGGTAGATGACCAGCCGCAAGTCCAAGAGGCCCACCGTCTTGTGGAGCAGGTTCTTCACCCCCTTGGCCGAGATGGGGTTGCCGAAGACGCCCAGGTAGCGGAGCCGGGTGCAGCGGCAGAGGGCGGGCAGGAGCAGGTTCAGGTGGGGGTCCATCAGCCGGCATTCCATGATGTCCAGGTGGAGCAAAGTGGAGGCGGCCTCGGTCAGCAGGCCCTGCAGAGGCTGGAGGAGGCTGTCGGACAGGTTGTTCCCGCTCAGGTCGAGCTTCTTCAGGGACGAGGTGTGGAGGCTTTGGGAGAGGTAGGCGAAGTCGTTGGGCAGCAGGTAGCAAAAGGCCAGCTCCAGGCTCTCCAAAGGGCTCCGCAGGTTTCTGCAGAGACGGCAAAAGAGAAGGCCGCTTAAGGACTGGCAGGGGGCCCTCCCTCTCCCCGCTCCTTGTGCCACAAGGACACAAGAGTTGTGTGGCGGTTTCTGGAGGAGGAGCACCCTCGGCCTGTCCTTCAGGCGCCAGGGATGCACTGCAAAAAGTCACAGGTGTTAATTATTTGTTATTTAAGGTAAAGATTCCCCTTGCACATATGCGTAGTCATTCCTGACTCTAGGGGGCGGTGCTCATTTCTGTTTCAAAGCGGAAGAGCCAGTGCTGGTCATGTGGCCGGCATGACTCAATGCCAAAGGCACACGGAACGCTGTTTCCTTCCCACCAAAGGTGGTTCCTATTTTTCTACTTGCACTTTTTACGTGCTTTCGAACTGCTAGGTTGGCAGAAGCTGGGACAAGTCACGGGAGCTCACTCTGTTACGCGGTGCTAAGGGATTTGAACCGCCAAACTGCTGACCTCCTGATTGACAAGCGCAGCATCTTAGCCACTGCGTCCCAATATTTGTTATTTACCCATTATTAAATTTATTGACGGCCCATCTTACCAGAGTTTACCACAATATCAAAAGGATAGAATTTTACAAAACTTACATGCCATGCAAATGAAATAATATGAAAAGATAACTTACTCGATCCTAACTAATAAAAATAAATAGAAATGGATCCAAAATAAAATTTGGTTGAACCAGGGACATGTGCTTAAGAGGTTATAAGTAATGAATGAAACCATGAATCGCTTTCCCTCCTCTTTTGGTGGTCCTTAAAATTCCAATTCAAAGAGGTACATTGGGTTTCTATTTTGGGGGGTATTGTTGACAAGAGGAATGGCTGTGTTTATTGTTTAATGTTATATGGCCCCGGTTATGCACAGTATATATGTGACTGTACAAAAATGAAATGGAAAAATAAAAACACATTAAAAAAAAAAAATTCCAATTCAAAATTCTGGGGCTTCGTCGAACCTTCCCAAGGGCTGCCAAGGGCCGAGATTGCCCAGGGCCAATTTTACGAGTCTTTTAAGAAGTGAAAGGTGGTACAGGAGAGAATGAAACAAACAAAAAGGCAAAATTACATTTTAAGCCCATAAACACCTGGCATCACACAAGCTCTTTTTCCTTTTCCCTTTCAGCCATGCTTTTTTCCTCCTCCCTCATTTCCCCATGATTCTCATTTTTCTTTTTGTACTTATTTTGACAAATTAATTTTAAAAAATTATCAGGGGAAAAAAAAAAGAGATAGGCAGCAATTTGGACTTCTGAACGGGAGCGCGGCCTCTTTGCTAGAACAAGGAAATCTGCACTCTCGTTCTTTGTCCCATGCACAACCCCGCATTTCCCGGATCCATGCAGGATAAGAGAATAACAGCGTTGGAAGGGACCGTGGAGGTCTTCTAGTCCAACCCTCTGCTCAGGCAGGGAAGCCTACAGCATTTCAGACAAACAGCAGTCTAGCCTCTTCTTAAAAGCCTCCAGTGATGATGGAACGCCCACAACTTCTTCTGGAGGCTCTGGTTAATTCTCCAGTCAGGAAATTCCTCCCTAGATCTAGGTCAGGGGTCCCCAGCCCCTGGGCTGCAGTCCATTATCGGGCCCTGGCCTATTGGGAACCGGGCTGCGTGAGAGCTGGGACTTGTGCAGCTCCCCTCGTGTGAGTGGTGTTGCATGCGTGCTGGGAGGCAGTTGTGCAGTCTGGTTTCTCTTCCCCCCTCCCCCAACCCGCCAAACCAGGCTGCCGAGCCGTAGAGGTTGGGGACCGCTGACCTAAGCTGCTCTCTTACCCCAGGAGTTGTGGCAGCTTGCCCGAAAGCCTGGAGGAGCCCAGGTTCAGCTCCTTGAGGCAGGTGAGGCGGCTGAGCTGAGTGGCGAAGTACTGCAGGCTCCCTTCCATGCCCACCGTCAGCCGCCGGACGTCGATGTTGCTGTAGGGCAGCTTCAGGCTGGCCAGGTTGGTGAACTTGGTCAGGTGCGGCAGGACCACCCTGAGGCCGGAGAGCCCGAGGTTGTTGAACCGCAGGTCCACCTGCCGGACCCCGGCGGGGTCCAGGAACTCCAGCAGCCCCACGGTGCTGGCGATGGAGAGCTCCTCCGCCCGGAAGTCCCGGCAGCGCAGGCGCAGGGCGTTGCCGCTGTTGATCTGCAGGGCGTCCTTCAGCACCACGTAGGAGGTGCTGTTGACAAAAAGGTCCACCCAGACGTCCACGGACACGGGCTGCGGTGCCGGCAGGGCCACGGACCGGCTGTAGGGGCCCTTCCTCCGCTTGGAGGAGCGCTTCAGGCACTTGCTCTGCTGCTTGGAGACGTCCAGGCACGCCTTGGCCAGAGTGACCGTCCTGGACCACAGGCTCATGCTCTCCGGGCCCTGCCCTTCGTCCTGGAGGCCCGTCATGTCGAGGATCTGCAAACGCTGGCCCTTGCTGGCCGGAGGGGCAAAAAAAGGAAAGCCGTTAGCTTGAGCAGAAATGGAAACGGTGTCCTATTGGAAGTCTTGAGGGAGGAACATGGGTGCCTCTCTGCAGGCCTTCGAGGTCATGGAAGGTTCCTCCACAAACACCCCAAGTCCCTGAGATGACACCCAGTGTCCTTAGAGGACCTCCAAGGACGGGGGTGGCTGTTCCTGTCACTTTTGCATCTTATCTGGATCAGGAATCTCCAACCTTGGCAAATGTAAGACTCGAGGACTCCAACTCCCAGAATTCCTCAGCCAGCTATGTCCACGAGTCTTAAAAGTTGTCAAAGTTGGAGATTCCTGATCTAGAGTGTGCCAGCTTGCCTGGGTGGGGAATTCTTCTGACTCCCAGTGCTTCTGGGTGGAGAAGTGGGCAAGGTAGCAAACCTATAAATAGAAGTGTTAAAGTGTGTTCAGGGTCCTCCTTTGCTAAGGCAGCTGAATTTAGTCAGCTGAATAAAGCATATCGAGGTATAAACCTGGACTCCCGTCTTTCTTTATACCAAGCCACCCCTGAAACCAGCAAAACAGTGAAAGAGGTAGTAACAGCAGCAACAGGAATAATCTCTATCAGCATTCCTCCACCTGGGCACGGAGTTGGCTGGCCTGCCTTCCTAGAGGTCACCTTTTTCACAACCCTCAATAATAGTGTGCTGGTGGGATTAGAAACAACATAGGATTTCCCTTTGTATTCACTGGGATTTTTGCTAAACTTATTAGCAATAGCAATAGCAGTTAGACTTATATACCGCTTCATAGGGCTTTCATCCCTCTCTAAGCGGTTTACAGAGTCAGCATATCACCCCCACAGTCTGGGTCCTCATTTCACCCACCTCGGAAGGATGGAAGGCTGAGTCAACCTTCAGCCGGTGAGATTAGAACCGCTGAACTGCAGATAACAGTCAGCTGAAGTGGCCTGCAGTACTGCACCCTAACCACTGCGCCACCTCGGCTCTATTCCAGCATCCCTGGAAGAAAATAGCTTTACCGCTGGACTGCCTTATGATGTACAGCTTGGTATTCTCCGCATCTTTAGGGCAAATGAATCCAGGGTAGTGATTGGGCAAATAGAATGAACAGAAGGCACGTGAATCCGACCTTTATCTTCACATGCAAAGGCTTTAACACCATCTGTAGGAATCTCCCATCATAAAAAACGACCTTCCAGAGAGAGATAAGAGGCTCACGGTCTTAAAAAGGCTGGAGAGAAGTTTAAGCGTGGGATAGAATTACAACTTAAAATGAAAAAGCCAGGTGAGATGCCCCGCAAATCAGAAATTGTAGGGAATCCTGGCTTTAATGCGGATAGTCCTTGACTTACGACCACAATCGAGCCCAACATTTTCTGCTGCTAAGCGAGACAGCGGTTCAGTGGGATTTGGCCCATTTTATGACCTTCCTTGCCACAGTTGTTAAGTGAATTGCGGCACTTGTTAAGTTAGTCACCCATCTGGCTTCCCCATTGACTTCGCTTGTCAGACGCTGCAACTGTCCTGAGCCAGTTGCCAAGGGTCTGAATTGCGCATGGGGATGTTGCAACAGTCATTAAGTGTGGGAAAAAGCTCCTAAGCCAGATTTTCCAGTGCCGCTGTAACTTCAAATGGCCACTAAGTGAACTGTTGTAAGCTGAAGCGCTGCCTGTATTTTTCTGGCCTCGGTGGAGACGCTCCTTCTGTATCTACCGGCTCTTCACTTAGGAAGGCAATGGAGTAGAAGGAAGGGTGCACCTACCTCTTGCTGCAAGTTCGATTCTCCAGCATCTTCATGAGATACGTCACCACCCCCAAAATAATGGCCTGAATACACAACTTATTCGGCTTCTCCCGGATCAGGGCCCGCTCACAATGCTGACACTTGCACAAGAGTTTCTGGAAACTGAGGACGGGGAATGGCCAGGTTTGCACCAATTGCTGGAGCACCGGAGTTCTCTTGTCCATGAAGGCGGCCTTGAAGAGGACGGGATACAGCTCCTTCGGGAGGAAGCCCAGGGCTTCTTGCAAGGTTGAGTAGTGAGAGACAACCTTCTGGGCACAGAGGAAGACCAGGGAATACATGGCAGCAACTGGGCAGGGGGAGCAAGCCAGAAGGTTGCTATGGAAAGGAATAAGATTACTAGATGGGAAAGAATAATACGACCAGACACTTTCTCTCTAGCCTGCCTCCGAAAGCTTCCATCTAAGGGTTCAAACCTTTCCTAGTGACTTCAGTTTCAAGAAACATTTAATGAGAAATTGACATACGCAATGCACTTAATAAACAGAAATCACAACGTACCTGCAAAGAATTCATAGGGAAGAGGGGGGGGGGGGGTCAACCTATTCTCGAAAGCACTGGAAGGCAGGACAAGAAATAATGGAGGGAAACTAATCAAGGAGAGAACCAAACTAGAACAAAGGAGAAACTTTCTAACAGTTTCCCTTCAGAAGCTGTGGGTGTCCCATCACTGGAGGCTTTTAAAGAGAGATTGGACAGCCATTTGACTGGAATGGTATGGGGTCTCCTGCTCCTAGTCCAAGACCTCCAAAGTCCTTTCCAGGCCTGTTATTCTAGGTTAACAACTATTACTTGTCTATCCAGCCAAAAAAAAACCCACCCTAAAGTACCTTAAAAATTAATAAATGGATTATTGCATCTGTTTTCAGGACTACTGTTTACTTCATCAAATGCATGGATCCAATTCAATGTTCTGCACTCTGTGAAAAGTCTATACTGGTGCAGATTAACATCGGGCACAAAAGGCCAAGAAATCTACAGTGAAGGTCCAATTAAACTGATTGCTAAACAATCACGGGGATATTGTCAGCTAATGGCGAGTACCTACTGAAGTGAGATAATGGTCAATGGCAGTCAAAAGAAGTTGGGTTGAGTAGGAATTCTAGGCTGATTCCTCTTTACACTCCGCCTGCAGGTTCTGCCACTCCTTCTCCTACAGTTAGGGACAGATTGTCATGGAGAATAACTATGCGCACACTAAAGGTTGACCACGACTTGATAGCACATTAACAATCCATCCTGAAAGGGCCCCAAGTCTCACTCTAGTTAAAAGTTAAGAAAGGGCTTCAATCCCGCATTTCAATCGCGTTTCACTGACCACGACAGAAGAAAAGCACATGAAATCCCTGCCCAGTTAAATTTGCATTACATGCCTTTTGGGTCCTCTCCAAGAGATGAAACTCTACGATCCCTTTTTTACAGACTTACAGGTCCTGGAAGTTTCCTGATGCCTTGGGATAAGAGAAGGATTTTTTTTTTCCTGCCCTGATGACACTCTAAGCTCCCTTTGGGGAGAAGTGACCTCAAGGACTCCCACTGTATCCAAAGAGTAGATTCAGCACTTCCAACTCTTAAGGATTTCTGCTGCTTCTTCTTCTCCTTCTGACTTGGTCAGCAGTGTTATCCAAAATGAGTTGACTTTCTCAGGAGAGGTAGCTTTTCTACACTGTATCCTCTTCAAAACGCTTCTCTTCCGATTCCTCCATGGCTAAATCTGAGGCAGAAAAACAAGAGCACAATTAAGTAATTAATGAAGTTTTTGCTGGGAGGCGGCATACAGACAGCAGGGATATCTACGGGAATCTCCACAGACATACAGGCAACCCTCTACTCATAATTAGAGCTGACCCCAAAATTTCTGTGGCTAAGTAAGACAGTTGTTAAATGGGTTTGTCCCATTTTACGGACTTTCTTGCCATAGCTGTTAAGTGAGTCACTGCAGTTGTTGTGCTAGTAACAAAATCTGGCTTCCCCATTGACTTTTAGCAGTTAGACTTATATACCGCTTCATAGGGCTTTCAACCCTCTCTAAGCGGTTTACAGAGTCAGCATATCACCCCCAACAATCCAATAGATAGATAGATAGCAATAGCAATAGCAGTTAGACTTATACACCGCTTCATAGTGCTTTCAGCCCTCTCTAAGCGGTTTACAGAGTCAGCATATTGCCCCCAACAACAATCCGCGTCCTCATTTCACCCACCTCGGAAGGATGGAAGGCTGAGTCAACCCTGAGCCGGTGAGATTTGAACAGCCGAACTGCAGAACTGCAGTCAGCTGAAGTAGCCTGCAGTGCTGCATTTAACCACTGCGCCACCTCGGCTCTTTGCTTGTCAGATGGTCGCAAAAGGTGATCATGTGACCATGGGACACTGCGACCGTCATAGATATGAGTCAGTTGCCAAGGGTCCATATTTTGATCACGTGATCATGTGGATAATGCAACGGTGTGAAAAATGGTCACAAGTCACTTTTGTTCAGTGCTACTGTAACTTGGAACGGTCACTGAATGAAATGGTCATAAATCAAGGACTACTTGCATTTTGTAGATACTTGCCTGTCCAGAAGTAAGGCTATTGGGGGGGGGGGGGAGAGCATCAGGAACTATTTTAAATGGTCCTGGAGGGAAGCATTTCTTCCACTTGCAATACAGTGAGTGGTTTCAAGAGAAGACTCTGTATGCCACTGTTAACAATAACGTTCCAATTTATGCTTGATTCCTCTGAATGGCTAAATGATGGTTAACCTTCTCAAAAGCTCCTATAAAGCCATTTTCATCTCCATAAAGTGTTGCTGCAGCATTAAGCCGCCTCTGAATTGCTACTATTCAAATGACTAATGTTAACATTTAAGGTCTTTGCAGTTGTGTAAGGGAAGCATCTTGATCGCCAAGAGGTTTTTTATCCTCTTTATTTTAATGGCGTGTAGTTTGTGCATAAAACTCCCAAAGAATTTTAGCCTTAAAGAGTTGCAACTTTATCTGGAACAAATTTGACCGGGGTCCATAAATTGTTCAGCCCATCGCTGGGTACCTCATGAAGCAATCAATAAATATTTTTTGCTCAGGGGTCTAAAAAGACCCTGGTCTTGTCAAAAGGGGAGGGGGGTGACAACCTCAGGTAGACAGTGTCAAAGGGACCTGTAATCTCAGACAGCATTTTGGAGTTGGCTAACCCATAAAGAGTCTTGAAAATAGGCAGAATATAAATCTACCAATCTATCCCCGATAATGATAAAGAACAGCCTGGGGGGTGGGGGATGGGAAATTGGATTGGGTTATTAAGTGATTCCCATTATTTCCACCTGAACTGAGAGGATGGTCCTTCTGGGAGAGGCAGGAAGGGCAAACGGGATGTCACCCCTTATTCTTACCTAAGAGAAGGGAGCTTACTTTGGAATGCACAGGTTTAACGTAGAAAACTTATTAAATTTGACCAAAGGTTCTTCAACAAGCTGAAATGCAACCTTACTCCCACAAAATAAGGACAATTATTTTATAAAGCATTATCACTGCTTAAACCGCTAGTCTGAATTATGAAGGACAAGAAAGGCCTCTACTCAATTATTCTGCTGCTCCCTCCTTTTATTTCTCCTGCTTTGGCCTTGATGAAATGAGCACCAACTAGCAGTCAGAAGACGCGATGGAATAATTTCACAACTTATGGACAGACTTAATCATAGTTTCAACTGGGAAACTGTGACCATAAGCCAAGTCCAAAAATGCTATGGAATTTCTAGAAGCCTAACACACTCTGAGAAATAAACCATCAACAGATACATAGATATAAACAATATCTACATGCGACATAAAAGAGGCTATCAACAAGCCAAAAAATGGAACCAAAAGACCAAAACTACTTCCCCACCAGCAATCGGCATCTATACGAGCAAGTTTAGCACCAAGATGCAATAGGCATTAGATCAACAATCAAGAAGGAAACAATACTCCAATCAAGGTAAACAAACAAGTCAATAATAAACACCCAGTCAAGGAAATACCAACACTGACAGGGCAAGCCAGTAGCATATAAAGGGAGAGCAAACCTCACTCCTTACTAGCACTGATAATGTTACCTAGTTGGGTTTTGAAACGTCTGGAGGAACACAACCACGTTCAGCGGGCACTAAGCACCTCTCACAGAAGAGCCGTTATATATTTCCCTACCCTGATTGTTGAGCTGAAATCTCTTTTTAGTTTAAGTTGTAGCTGGAGAGCAGTGTTAAACTATGGGCGAAAGAAAACAAGCAATCCAAGTTTCTACATGCATTCTACTCACTACAGTTGGGAGGGCTCCACAGACCTTCCCCAACTATAGTGAACCCATTCAACTGCAGACCCCACCAAGCTGAAGGGTCTGTTTGTGAATGATGCTTCTCTCTCCTCCTCCTCCCAACCCACCAAAAATATGCAACTCTCCGAGGACCAGGAAATGTGAGACAAAAAGAATTCTTTTAACAACAACAAAAACAAGGTTCAGATAGCCATCATAATCTGTGACAACACACAATTGCAGAGCACATCAAATCCTAAAAAAGCATGGACCCCCCACCCCTTGATGGATGTAACAGTGAACTGGATTTCGATACTGAATGCTTTTGCCAGCAACCCCAAGGCACAATCATCAATGAAAAAAATAATAATTCTTACACAACAATTTCAGTAGAGCAGAGGCAGATGCCATCCAAAGTTTCAAGAGACTCACAATGACATCATAATCAAACAAGCTGAGGCCAAACTGTGCCCAGATCTTATGTCACCAGCACTCCTATAAGAGACACCACAGACTCCCGAAGAAGACTAGAAACTCCTGGGAAAACATCATTGAACTGCCATGGACGGTGAAGTGTCATACAACAACGGTCTCACAAATAAGCTGTCAGGATCATCATCATTCATGTCAACACAAGTATGACATGTCTGAGTCTGTACTCACTGATGTTAGTACGGTGACTGAGTTTCTAGTTGCTGAGGAGAACTACTTTGCTGTTAAGAATTTGATTATAACAGTAAAATCTAATTCAAACTAAACTTAAAAGGGAAAAATAGTAAGGAAAAGAAAAATAGTAAAGTAAAAAGTGCAAGAAAAGAAAAAGTGAAAGGAATATAATAAGGAAAAAGATCTTCATCCTAAGTATAAACAAAGTTAGTAACTGAGAGCTAAATAGCTTGAAATAGATCTATACTAGTCTCCCTTTATTTATTTATCAGCACAAATGCAACACAAAGTTAGTAACTGTTTATACTCTCTAAAGTTACATTTATCTTTTCATGTGTCTATAAGCAAATCCACATCATCTTTTCAGTCCTGGTGCCAGCAGAAAGTCCAGATAGAAAGTGTAGCCAGAAGTAGTAATATGTCTTTACCTTGATCAAAGAAACTTACCAGTAACTTTATATTCCTTCCTTTTACATCTTAAATTCTTAATATTTGTTCAAATAGTGTCGCTGTATTTTATAACTCTTCATTTCTTCTTTGTCCCATCACACAGAGCATTCCAAGGCTTTAACAAGTCTCTTTTGTAAACCCATTAGGTTCAAATTACCTAAGTTAATCATGCTTGGCCTGTCAGTTGTCAATCCACTTTTGATATCACCTCTATCTTGCCAGATAAAATTTGTTCTATATCTGACATTTCTTTAATGACATAGTTTAACCAGAAAAGCAGACATGGTTTCAGAAATTGTTGATACCATGACTATTATTCTCTGATTTAGTTCTTCAAAAGTCTTCTTCGGTATTTTTATTGTTATAGCATGTGGCAGGCTTGGGCATTTTCCTCTACTTAAAAGTCTTTACTTCTCTCTAGGATCCCATTTTTAAAATATTGAAATTATACCCCATGTTGTGCTTTGTGAAAACCAAAACAGAACAAGAAGTGCTTTGTACTTTATATTTAATTCCCAAAATATTTTTTCAAGTTAAGTTTCAATTTTACCTGTACCCTTAGTCCACTTTTTAAGATCAAAAATCTTATTTTGCTTTTTGCTCTTTATATCAGTTTTTTTTTTTTAAAAAACTTACGCTTATATTTTTCCAATAAGGATTGAAGATAGAATCTCCTATCATTTTCACACCTGTCATGCCAAAGATCCTTAAAAATTTCAAAGTAATTAATGAGCTGTTTCTATTGATCAGTGATTAGAAAACGAGGTTTGCAAATGTGTCCTTTATAAGGCCCTTGTGTGGTTGTGAGCAAGATGGCTAATTCCATTTCCCCCAGTGCTCAGGCCTGGAAAACACCGTTGTCCTGTGGTCTCCTCTCCTCTTCTTACCTGGAAAGGTGCCCAAGAACTAGCGGCACTGAAAAAAAGTGACTTATAACCGTTTTTCACACTTACAACCGTTGCAACATCCTCATGGTCATGTGATCAAAATTCAGACACTTGGCAACTGGTTCGTACTTATGACCGTTGCTGTGTCCCAAGGTCACGTGATCCGCTTTTGCGACCTTCTGACAAGTAAAGTTAATGGGGAAGCCAGATTCACTTAACAACCGGGTTACTAACATCAACTGCGATGATTCACTTAACAACTGTGGCAAGAAAGGGCGTAAAATGGAGGCAAGTCTCCCTTAACAAGTGTCTCACTTAACAACAGAAATGCTGGGCTCAATTGTGGTTATGATATATATTCCCATCAGAAAGTAGGTATATTCTGACCAACCGGAGGGAGATACTGAACTGATGGGATTCAGGCCTCCCGGAAGCATTCAGAAGACTGACCTGCCCAACCAGTGCGATCAAGAAACAAATCAACAGAGTCAGAACTATTCCTAGAGTGACCTATTAAAAGACAGACCACAGAAACAAAATAATCTAACACCGCTACTGACACCTACAATTCACAGCCTGAGACATTCAAATGCATTATTAATAGACTGCAACCACACCAGACACTGTTCTGACCCAGCCTTAGCAGAAACAAGCAACAGACTCCTTGTCACAAAAAAACCCTCTTTACCTCTTGTGGAATTAATTTGCATTCACCCATTGAATGCAATTAATAGTCCAGGCAAGAGTCCTTCAAAGAGTTAACTGCAGCAACAGACCTTATCAGTTCCTTTTGCAAGGCAGTGAGCTCCCAGCTGAAAAGCTGCAAATTAAGTTCTGGAAAGCCCTCTTTGATGCAGGAAACATCATGAGCAAAATCTTCAGAAATACGAACTGTTGTCTCCTATGACAACCACTCCCCTTTTCTTCTATTTATTGCCCAGACAGGGAGGGCCCATTCAGCAGCCACCTGTGCTTTGCTTCCTGAGTAAACTCCTTGTCTTCCATTGCACAACTCTGAATTCTAACCTTCTAAGTTCTAACTGCTGTGCGCATACCTTTGTATGGAACAGGCCCCAGCTGTTCTTCCTCCCCACTCATCTCAGCCTCCAAAGGCAGCTGCCTCTCTGTTGGCTGGGAAATGTCGCAAGGCCCAGTCTCTATCTCTGCGTCCGATGCAGAGCCTTCCCCAGACTCCAGCACTGGCCCAAGTTCCTCCCCAACCTCCTCCTCATCTTCCTGCTGCCTGCTCTGCTGACAGCTGGCGGGCCACAACAGACACACAGACAACCAACCAGCCAGCCAAACTTAAAACAGGAAATAAGAAAGAAAATAACTATGCTGACAGAAGAAACAAATCCATTTCCTTATATGTGAGTTTGAGCTACCTGCCTCAAATCAGAGCCAAACTTAAATGCCTAATTGTCAACTAATTATCCTAAGAATGGCTCCATCAAAGGCTTGCAAAAGAACAAGGAGCAAAATGCAGACATGCCCCCCTCCAGTCCCCTCAACATTTACTACAAAGGATGTACTCTATTCCTCTCAGCAGAAAGCAGCAAATGCTCAGGGAGTATGTTGGATTTGCTTAACAACCGTGTGATCCACATAACAACCATGCAGTGACATAAAAATAAAAACTATGGGTAGTCCTAGACTTAGGACCACAATTGAGCCCAAAATTTCTGTTGCTAAGCGAGACAGTTGTTAAGTGACCATATGTCTCTGGGACACTGCAACTGTCATGAGTCAGTTGCTAAGTATCTGAATTTTGATCAAGTGATCACGGGATCCTGGAATGGCTCAAAGTGTGAAAAATGATCATTACTTTTTTATCCCCATGGTTGAGTGATCAAATTTCAGATGGCTGCAATGTACAATGGTGTGTGTGTGTGTGTGAGAGAGAGAGAGAGAGAGAGAGGGAGAGAGAGAGAGGGGGGGGGAGAGGTGATCCCCTTTTAGCAATAGCAATAGCAGTTAGACTTATATACCGCTTCATAGGGCTTTCAGCCCTCTCTAAGCGGTTTACAGAGTCAGCATATTGCCAACAACAACAATCCGGGTCCTCATTTTACCCACCTCAGAAGGATGGAAGGCTGAGTCAACCTTGAGCTGATGAGATTAGAACCGCTGAACTGCAGATAACAGTCAGCTGAAGTGGCTGCAGTACTGCACCCTAACCACTGTGCCACCTTGGCTCTTTTGCGACCTTCTGATAAGCAAAATCTATGGAAAAGACAGATTCACTAAACAACTGTGTCACATAACAACTGCAGTGAGTCACTCAACAACTCTGGCAAAAAAGATCATAAAATGTGACAAAACTCACTTAACTGGCTCGCTTAGCAGCAGAAATTTGGGGCCCAATTGTAGTCGTAAATCAAGGACTATCTGCATATGCTTCAGTTTTCTGCCAAACTTAGTACAGAGGTGCATTTAAACCTGGCACGTGGCGGTAAAATAATGCACAACCCACCAGCTATGGACCAGATATGATGCTTTTCCCTCTATGAAGGAGGTGGGTGGCAGATTAAAAAGTGTGAGAAATTAAAAGAAATAAATTAAAATAGAAAAAACAATAAATAAACTTGCAACGAACCAATCCTGCAGGCCAGAAGGACTGTCCCTTCGAAACTTGCAAAGAAATACAGGTAGTCCTTAACTTGTAGCCACACAGAACAGAATGTACAGTGGTACAGAATATTAAGAGTTGGAAGGGACTTTGGAGGTCTTCTAGTCCAACCCCCTGCTCAAGCAGGAGACCCCTGACCATTTCAGACCAATCTGCCCAATCTCTTCTTAAAAACCCATTCATTTCAACTTACAACGCCACTTTTTAAAAAAAGCAAGTGATGACCATTTTTCACACTTACGACCGTTGCACATCCCCCACCGTCCCCTGATCCAATGTCAGACGCTCGGTAACCGACTCACATTTATGACGGTTGCAGCGTCCCGGGGGGGTCACGTGATCCGCTTTTGCGAACTTCTGACAAGCAAATCCCATAGGGGGAAGCCGGATTCGATTAACGACCATGCGATTTGCTTAACGACCGCAGGGATTCACTGAACCACCGTGGCAAGGAAGGTTATAAAATGGGGAGAAAAATCCCCAGCTATGGAAAATTTGGGCTCAGCTGCGGTCGTAAGTCGAGGACCACCTGTATTTAGGGGGGGGATTATTTTTAAATGGCCTCCTGTTGCCCCCTCCCCTTTCAGATCTTGCCAAACTCGTCCCCCCCCTCATGAGGATCCCCTCAGAGACCCTAATTTTCCCTCATCGTCCCTCCAAAATTGTTGGGCGCCCCCCACCCTGAAACCTAGGAAAGCCCCCCCTCTTTAGATAAAAGACAAAGGGGAGGCCTCCCACAGACGGAGCCGCGGCCCTTGCCGGCGTAACGGCTGCCAAGCCCCCTCCTTTGCAAGCAGCGCCCGAGAAAAGCCCCCTCAGCGGCTACCGGGGCGCGGGGTTTTGGGCCTTCTCCTCCGCTCCGGGCCTCTCTTCACGACGCTCCTCAAGATTCTGAGGGGGGGGCTGTTCCCATGGCAACGAGGCCCGCTCCCGCCCGCGACACGCCCCTCCGCCCTTACCCGCGACTCGCTCCGTCGGGCCCGCGCTTTTTTTTTCCTTTTTCCTCCCCGAAGAAAACCATTCCCGAGCGCCTCTCTCCCCGCCCCGACCGGATAACAAAGTCCCGCGGCGGCCTCCGTACACCGCCGCGCACGCGCAGGTACCGCCTCTTCCCTGCCTCCGCGGCCCCGTTTCCAGGAGGGGAAAAAGCCAGACGGAAGACGGGAGGTGATTGGCTGAGCGGGGCGCGTGCGCTTCCCTTATTGGCCGGCGCTTCGGGGAGCGGGAAATCCTGTCAGGCTCGGCAGCGGCCTCGGACGGCGAGCTTTCCTGTAGGTTGATCCGGCGGGGGGAAGGCGGGAGCCCCGTTTCTTCTTCTTCCTCCTCCTCCTTGCGTGTCACCTTCCTCGGGGGGCTCCGGCTCAGCCAAGCCAGTGGCAGTCACAATTGAGCGGGGGGCGCAGCGTCCTAACTCTGGAATTGGAGGGACTTTGGAGCCCCTCCTGCACCGTTCTCCCGTGAGGCAGCCCCCTCAGAGCCCCCTTCCTGAGCTGCCTCTCCCCTCTCTCCTCCCGGCCCCACCTTTAGGAGCCGAAGCCCAGTGCTGAAAAGCGAGAGGGTCTTTATTCGTTTCTTTATATTTATGTACTTATTAGTCCATTGCTGAAAAAAGGTCTGTGGGAGTGTGTGTATTTCCTTCTATCTATCCATCTATCCATCCATTATATCTATTTCTTTCTATTATCTCTCTCTCTCTCTTTATTAGCTATCTTTCTATTTTTCTTTCTATTTATCTATATCTATATTTATCATTATATCTATAGCTATCTATGCCTATATCTGTCGATTATCTATAACTATCTATTATCTCCCTCTCTATTATCTCTTTCTATTTTTCTATTTATTATCTATATCTTTATTTATCTCTATCTATTATCTATATAGCTTTCTATTATCTCTCCCTCTCTCTATTATCTTTCTATTTTTCTTCCTATTTATTATCTATATCTATCTTTATTTCTATTTATCTATCTCTATCTATTATCTGTATATATCTATTATCTGTATATATTATCTCTCCCTCTCTCGTTCTATTTATTATCGATCTGTCTCCATCTATTATTTCTATCTCTATTTATCTCTATTAACTATCTATTTATTATCTATATCTATCTATATCTTTATTTCTATTTATCACTGAAAAGCAAAGTGGTTTCACACTTATTTATTTACTTATTTATTGGAAAGCAAGGGTTTTTTTTATTTATCCACTGTTGAAAAGCAAGGGGCTCTCCCATTTATTTATTGGAAAGCAAGGGTTTTTTTCTATCATCCATCCATCCATCCATCCATCCATCCATCCATCCATCCATCCATCCATCCATCCATCTATCTATCTATCTATCTATCTATCTATCTATCTATCTATCTATCTATCCCCATCCACTGCTGAAAAGCAAGGGGTCATTCATTCGATTTTTAGAAAACAAGGGTGGGTGTTATTGATTTGATTTTTGTATCTTGCCTTGATTACTTTATAAATGGTTAGTTTGGCGTTCTCAAGATTTGCAGGCCAGGCCTCTGACCCAAATGGAAGAAAGCTTCCTTTCTTATCTTCTTTGTCTTTTCCTCCTACTTCTGTGCTTTCCTTTCTCGAATCAAAGGGCAAAAATTCTGCAGAAGGTCTGTGGGTTCATGTAAAGCCCCTATTTGTGTGTCTTGTGCCTTTCTGAGAAAGCCATGATGGTGATGGTGATGGTGATAATGATGATGATGATTTATTAAAAAAAAAAACAATGGTAGTACCAACAGTGACAGGATTGGATTGCTTTGAGTGCAATCCCAAAACATTGGGAGCACCACTTGAATACCTTTGGCATTGATAAATTCGCCCTCAGTAAATTGCAGAAGGCAGCTTTACTCACAACAGCTAGCATCCTGCAATGATACAGTACCTCTAACACCATCAAACATCCAGACCTGGCTATCCCATGTCCCTGGGAAGGACTCAAGAGGTGAACAAAAAGGCCAAATCCAGTCTGAACGTCTGGCTGACTGCAAGGAACACAATTTATTAAACATTAGCATGTTGAGAGAAAAAAAGGAAATGGTGACTCTGTTGTCATAGCTTTGACAGGACAGACTCTCAAATCACAAAGCCATCCCAGCCATGATAGCTGCCCTCTGTAAAAGATCTCCAGTTAAAGTATTAAAAGCTTTTTTTTAAAAAAAAAAATTCTACATGCTTAAATTGCAGGACAATGAATAAAATATTTCAAAGTGGAATTTTAAAGTTGTGGAGTTGTCTATCAAAACCTGAATGAGAATATTGTGTGATGATTGATGCTTGTGTCAAGGACTTGGGTAGTTGTATTATTTGTATTTGTATTTAAGTTTATTTATATGCCGCCCTTTTCCATGGGGGGGACTCAGGGCGGCTTACAACTTAAAAAGGGTGGGGGGGAAACAAACTTTTAACATATAGAACAATACATCATTAAAACACAACATTCATACCATTCGGGCGGGTTGCAATCTTTAGCCCCAGGCCTGACGGGATAGCCAGTTTTTAAGGGCTGTGCGGAAGGTCTGGAGGGTGGTGAGGGTACGAATCTCCACGGGGAGATCGTTCCAGAGGGTCGGAGCAGCCACCGAGAAGGCTCTCCTCCGCGTGGTTGCCAGTCGACATTGACCGGCGGATGGAACTCGGAGGAGGCCTAATCGGTGAGATCTAATTGGTCGAATGGAGGTGATTGGCAGTAGGCGGTCTCTCAAGTACCCAGATCCACTACCATGAAACAGTTGTCCTGTTTGTATTGTGTTCTCTCATGGTGTTCCTTGCTAAATTTTCTGATGGAGTTTTCGTGAGGACTAATTTACCTGACATTCTGTCTTTTCATACAGTTTTCAGGAAATTGGCCAAATGGAACTATGGACCCTTTGGACAAAATTAAAGTCCAACTGAAAAAATGGGAGACATCTTTTTTTCAGGAGCAGCAGAGGAAGCCCAGCAAGGTATTTGGAATGTAATTTAATCTCAGATTATCATAGTTTTCAATCTTATGTTGTTAGGCTAATGAAACCATTTTCAACACAACTGTAATCAAGCAGATTTCCAAAATTATTTCTTTGTGTTTGTTTTCCAGGCAGATGTCCTGGATGCTCCTGAAAAAATAAAAAGTAAGCATGATTCTTCTCTACAACACATTATAGTCCTGCGTATGGAGGTACAGTAGTAGATGTGATAAAATATCAGTTTCGATCAGTGGAAAGTGATAGTTCTTTGCAAACATTTAAAATGCTATGTTTTGATCATTTTCTCATCAGAAAGTAGGTAAGGAAGGCAAGAAATCTGTATCTAAAACTTTTTCATTAGATGCTAATTGCAATTATTTTACAATACATTGATACTCAGTTTAATTGCATTGATATATATTTTGTCAAAATGACTTCTTAGTCTTTAACTTTTTACTATCAGAAAACAAAACGTGAATGGCATTGAGGGAGTAATAATATAATAGGACACTGTGATGACTAGCATCAAACAAACTGTTTTTCAGACAGTCCCTCTCAGCCGCAACATTGTCACAGATTTGGAAATGTGTTTGTTTTTTTCTTTATGGATTGAAGCTAAAGTTTCATTCATTTAGAAGAGGAATGTAGCTAAATCTTTCCTTCTCTACTTCTAGCAACTGTGACTTCAGTGAGTTGTAACTGAACAACGCTTCAGTGGTTTAATAAGATTCTTCACTGTTTGGGGTGTGCAAAACGTTTCATTCCGAGGGTAACATTTCACAAACTTCCTGTCCCTTGCCCTCATGTTTTGAATGTGAAACTGTTTTTTGAGTGCAAAGTGAACAATTGGATAACCTACCTAAAGATGATTGCCCATTTGAGGGATTACAGCATTAATTTGGCTACATGATTCTCAGCTCAAAACTCTCATTTGTGCACAGAACTCTACAGAGAGTACAAGGCTCTGAAGGAATCCAAGGGGCGTCATGATCATCCTGAATCTGTCATGACCTGCCAGCAAGAAAACCAGGAACTGGTAGCACCAGAAAAGGTATTTAAAAAGCCACCGTTTTCCTGGATGCCCAAAAGGTCTTTGATAACTTAAACTGGCAATTTATGATCCAACAAATTAGAAATGTGAATGTTGGAGACAATTTTGGAAATATGATAGAAGCTATATACACTTCCCAAAAGGCAAACGTAATACTAAATGGGGATTCCAGAAAGAGTTGTTCTAACCCAGTGGTGGGTTCCGGATCCCTTTGCAACCGGTACGCTGCAACGGGGCCGGGCGTCCACCATGTGCACGCGCGCAGTGCATGCATGCGTACTTACCGTCCGTGACGCTCCACAACGCTCCAGCTGTTCGGCAGAGCATTGTGCAGGCACCGTACGCTCCATGCGGGTGCGCGAAAGCCCCGATCGGCTCAATTACAGGTAAGGAGGGTGGGCAGGTGGGCCCTCTGGAGCACCGTACCAGAACGGTACCTGGTGCTCCCAGCAGGCACCAGTACGCTCATACCGGGGCATACTGGTCGTATCCCACCACTGGTCTGAGCCAAACTTGCTTAAACATCACCAACATCTCAGTTGTTGGGTTTTTACAACAGGCTAAACCTAGTTACTACAATAGTCGAGTTTATGGGTTCACATTAATACAATACACTTATGTGCCTTGTGAATGTGGCCCCCAGATCTTTAATTGTTTTCCTGAAATATCTTATGCCAAGTTAACATTTCCTTCACTCCTTTTATACCCCGCATCCAAAACTCACTGGTTGTGTTTGCACAATATACAAACCCTAGTTTACCTAATCATTTAATTTTCCCATTTCACCCGTCATGATTTGCATAGTGTATACAATTAACCACACTTGCTGCATTCACACAAGAGGGCAACCCAAAAAACAAAATTGTTGAATTTGTGACTTCGCCCGGGTCTTTTTGAAAAAGTCTTTTTGGTACAGTTGCTAACAACTGAGTTGTCTTTCTGTCTTCTCACTACTTGGGTTTAAGGCACCTGATTCCGGTTCCTGGGGGTCGCACCTGAATCGAGGACTGAAGGTTTCTAAACCGACCAGGCAGAATCCAGAAGCCTTGCAGGCCTCTGCACAGCATTTTGGGATGAAGCTGAAATGCAACTTAGGTGCAAAAATTAAGGTCTGAAGACTTTGTGACTGTTGAGAAATGTATAGTCGCTATATAATGGCACTTTCTGAGTTCAAAGAATGCAAATATATATTGCGCAAAAGATTGTGGTTTTAGAACGTAGAAGTACTGTAGCTTGATTTCTGAAGGATGAAAGTTATTGCAGAATCAAAGGGACCAATTCTCTTAAAAAAATTCTTTCTTATCCCTGCTCTGTTGTCAACAAACGTAAGACTTGCATCTCATTTTGAGTTGATTAGATACCTCCCATAGCATTTATCTTGGCTCATAGCTACCAATAACTCAGAACCGTTCAAAATTTGATCTGGAAGGGAAGTCTACATTTATGAGTCACTTTCTTATTATATTAAACTGTGATTGTGACTAAAGAAATAAGAAAATCAAGTCAAATAAATAACATGAACGAAGATTAGAAAAGTAATCTTCTACAAATGTATCACTCTAGTCCAGGAATACAGAAATCTCACGAAAAACCAGAGAAATAGAATGCCGAGAGAAAATTGAAAGGAAGTTTTTCCTACCATTTCTTTCGTTTTTTAAATAAAAAGATCGGATTGCCTACTTGCCTAGTAACCTAATTAATCTCTTATTTTAAATATAACTTTCTCATATGAGTAAACAAGAATAATTCTAGAGGCTGTCATAATTTATACTTTGATTAACCCAACGTATAGTCTTGATTATTTGAATTCTGACATTGTAAGTAGGGTAGGGGAGAAAGGATGATAACATTAGGCCCAAATTTCTTCCCAAACCTGCTAAATGAGCCCCAATTTTAAACTGACTCAAGTTTTCTCCTGCCTTGTGGCATGAAGAATATATTCACCCTCAAGAGTTTCTTGGATAGATGGATAGTCGTATAAATCGGATAAATAAAACATGCAGGGAGATTGCAGGCAACTGTAAAACAGCAAAAATAAAATAAATGTTAGATTTCAGAAGCTAAAAATATTAGTTTTCAGCATTGATATCCATCTGATTCTACTAATTGTGGTGCTTTTTTTTTTTTTACTTTCGATCCCAGGAAAGTCGTATTACTTTAAGGAGATCCCTCACTCCCAAAAGGAAACCAGTTCAGGTAGCACAGAAGGATGGAGCTCAGATTGAAAAAGTTGTGCCTTTTCCATCGCCAGAAGTTCCTTCATTAAAAACTAATCCCAATGATTTGCCTACTTCTAACGCCGAGGAACTCACAGCTCTCCTTCCTTCTTCGTTTCCAGACCTGGCTGGCACCCAGCTCCGTTTTCCTGGTCGGAAACCGAGGCTGTCGTCATCGGATTGGTTTCAGTGGCAAAAGCAGACAGTCACGAAACGACTGAGCAGTTTGGATGCTGGGTGGCTAGACAGGTGCCAAGGGACAAAATGGGAGAGTAGAGAGGAACAAATCAAAGATTGCAGTTTGGACCCGGCTAACGGGGCAGGGCCATGCCGAGGATTGCCCGAAAGCATTTCTTTCCAAACACAGCCTCCGTTTCTCCAACCGGGGAAAAGAAAACGGGAGGAAGATTGCCAATCTCCCCAGGAAAATTGTCAGCAGGGGGTGTTAGAGAGGCAGCCCGTGGGCCAGAGTCCAGAAGACCTGAGTACACCGAGCACACGGGATAATCCAGATTCAGACAAAGAAAGGATCAGTGTAGCATTCAGTGCAACCAGTGCTGAAATTCCCGCCACTGAGCAGATGCAGAACCTGGAGGCTGTCAGAAAAGACGACAGCCGGAAAACAGAGGAGCATCTTCTGCAAGGAGCTTCCTCCAGGCTGAGGGGTGCTTCGTGTGATGGGCAGAGCGGGCAGCGTCCCCTCACCAAGAAAGGGAGAATGCCAAGCAAGAAAAGGCGTGTGGACCCTGCAGCCGACGGTCACGTTGCTCCAGGCATTTCTAAACGCGGCGTTTGCGCCAAGCGCCAAAGGACTAAGGTTGAGGACGGCAGCCACGTCAAAAAACAGCACCTTGCAGTCAACCAGCAGCCAGGAAAGGATGAATATGACTTTGACCAAGACATGGCCAGAGGGCAAGAGGAGAAGGAGGAGATGGTTCCACTTCTTTCTGAAAATATACTTGGGGACCTGGTTGAGGAGAAATGTCCTAAGAGGAGTGGGAAGCCCAGCATGCCAAGGTATCTACCCTCACCTTTTCCTGGAGGGAGGAACTGGCTGGGGAACTCTGGGAGTTAAAAGTCCTCAAAGTCTTAAAAGTTGCCAAGGTTGCGATACTCCTGCTTTGCACTGATCTGAGTTTTTCCCTCCCAGGCTGCCGCCAAAGAAATGTGGCAATTTTGTCCGTCTCAATATGAAAACAAAATCCCATGTAAAGAGTTACGCCTTGAAGGGGAAACACCTCCGCAAGCAGGTAAGTTGCCTTATGGCCAACCTCCATAGTGGGTCAACACATTTAACTGGTTCTCAGATTTTATGCTTGATCATCTCCACCTTGAGCTGAGGTGGCGCAGTGGTTAGGGTGCAGTACTGCAGGCCACTTCAGCTGACTGTTATCTACAGCTCAGCGGTTCTAATCTCACCGGCTCAGGGTTGACTCAGCCTTCCATCCTTCCGAGGTGGGTGAAATGAGGACCCAGACTGTGGGGGGGGGGGATATGCTGACTCTGTAAACCGCTTAGAGAGGGCTGAAAGCCCTATGAAGCGGTATATAAGTCTAACTGCTATTGCTATTGCTATCTCCCCCCTCCCCCCCCCATGCTAGAGAATTGACTACAGGTAGTTCTCGACTTACGACCACAATTGAGCCCAAAATTTCAGTTGCTAAGCAAGGCTGCGCGGGTTGTCATGGGGGGCACCCAGGTGCTCCCATGTTACACCCCTTTTAGGCGGCCTGCACTGGTTGCCGGTTGTCTTCCGGGTGCGATTCAAGGTACTAATTATGACCTTTAAAGCGCTCCATGGCTTAGGCCCAGGGTACCTGCGAGACCACCTACTCCCACCGGTAGCCTCCCATCGTCCAGTGCGATCCCACAGAGTTGGCCTCCTCAGGGTGCCGTCGACCAGACAGTGTCGACTGGTGACCCCCAGGGGGAGAGCCTTCTCTGTGGGCGCGCCTTCCCTCTGGAATGAGCTCCCCCCCCGGAGCTTCGTATAATCCCCGACCTCCGGTCCTTCCGACGCGCCCTAAAAAGTTGGCTTTTCCAGCAAGCCAGCCTGGCCTGAACAAAACAAATCAAATTATTGATTACTGTTAATTTTGATTTGAATTCTTTTTAAAAAATGTGTCATTGTTAATTTTAATTGGGTTTGGGGATATCCTATTTAATTTCTTTTTAACTTTTGTAGTATGTGTTTCTTTTAATGTTGTATGTCGCCCTGAGTCCTTGGGAGAAGGGCGGCATATAAATCGAATAAACCTCAAACCTCAAATGAGTTTTGTCCCAACCTTGCTTGCCACAGTTATTAAGTGAATCGCTGCAACTGTGAAGTTAGCAAGACAGTTGTTAAGTGAATCTGCTTCCCCATTGACTTTGTCAGAAGGTGGCAAAAGGTGGGAGGGGATAACATGATCCCAGGACTCTGAAACTGTCACAACTGCATGCCAGTTGCCAAGCATCCTCATTTTGATCAGGTGACCTTGGAGGGACTGCAGTGGTCACGTGAAAAAACGCTCATCAGTCACTTCTTTTAAGTGCCATTGTAACTTCAGGCAATCACTAAACGAATAGTTGTAAGATGAGGACTACCTGTATTAGAAGTTAAAACCACAGGTCTTAGTGAAAGATCAAGCCCAATTAGCCCAATTTGTTTATTAAGGTTATATGCTGCTCCTATCACTGATAAGAGCGGCTTACAAGCCTTAAAAAAGATCAATATAAAAACAATTACAATGCTACCTTATATAAAAATTAAAACCAAGGGAATAGATGGCAAGGGGATGAGGTCTTTTTACCCCATCAACTATCTCCTCTTGGGGCCCCAAACCATGTGGCAAAACTAGGCTTTGATACCCTTCTGGATGGCCACCAAAGTGGGAGCCGTTCTCATTTCCAGTGGCAGGATGTTCCACAGGGCCGGGTCTCTTCTCTTTGAGTCTACCAGCCAGAATTCCTTGGCCGATGGGTTCTGCAGCAGCCTTTCCTGCTGGAACAAGTGGGGTGGGCTAGTCCCATTGGGGCAAGACGGCTCCTGGGATAATTCCCTGACGTCACCCGCTACGTAGGGAAGGATGAACCAGGCCTTCTTCGCCTCACCTGTATTTTGGTTCTTCCTAGGTGTGGAAGCAGAAGTGGCAGAAAAAGGGGCAGCAGTTTGGTGGAGGTGGCAGGCTCGTGGACCGAAGTTCTGACACTTGCTTCAAATGTGGGGGACGTGGTCACTGGGCTTCCCAGTGCAAAGGTGCAGGTGGGTCTGGCTGGCTGACCTTATCAAACTGGAAAGTCTGGTGGCAGAATCCTGGTCAGTTAGCAAAGGTTGCCTTTTAAAAAAATATATATATACTTTTTTTATTTTCCACTTTCATAACATATAATCGCATGTCTACTATTACATAGCCAATATCCTATTGTATTAAGTAATAATTACATCAGTTCCTCTTGCCATCAACGCCCAGAAAGATAAAAACCCATTATTAGCTCTTCTGCTCTCCATACACCTCTTTCTTCTGCCTCTCTCCTACCTCCTTTCTTCCCTCCATCATCCTTTCCTACTCTACTTCCCCTTCCTTTCTCCTTCTCCTCTCTCTACATTCCACTCCTCCTTATCCTCCTCATCTTCCCCCCTTACCCTCTCCCCTATCCCTCTCTTCCTATCGTTCTTCTCTCCTCTGTTTCCCACTCTTCCTCTCATTCACTTGGTGTATTTCAGCTTCTGAGCAAACTCCATTCTATGTTGATGGTATTTATGCTTCCATATCAATATACTTAACATATCTTAGTTTTAAAGAAAAAATAAGAGAAGACAGTATACATGTGCAATCATATTACATTAAAATCTAACACCAAGCCTAATATTCATCCCTCCCTCCCCCACAATCCCCCCCCCAGCCTTCCCTCCCCCGACTTCCCAGAACCCATACACGGTATAAATCTTTAACAAAAACAGTCTAAAATATATTGGAAAAAAGAATAGAAAATTGATAACATCTTTACATTGAACTTAGCTCCTTAGCTGATTTGAAGTCCCAGAGGGACACACTGTCTTGACCTGAAAAGACCATTCTGAATTTGAGACCGTGGCCTCTCCTGCCAAAGGAATAGTAAAAAAAAAACCAACCAAAAGAAACTTCCTTACCTTGTTTATCTAGTTGTTGTTGTTTTTAAACTACAATAGTGGAATATAAACAACAACAACGACAGAAAGAGCACAACGGTGGTTACCTAATGAGAAAAAACAAATCTACCGGTATGTACATTGGTGGTAATTAAAATAAACACGAGAGGAAAAACCTTTTTGTTAGAAAAAGGAAAACCTTATCCTTAGAAAAAAGGATAAGAAAAAAAACCACCAACTCAGTACAGAATTAAATAAGTCCTTATGTTTAATTAATCAACGAGAGACGCAACCTGGAATTAAGGAGTATCTTACATAAATAAATGATTAATCATAAACCACTTACATCTATCAAAATCCTATACCATTCGACTGAATTTACTGCGACCAGTGCTTTCACAAGTTCCATAGATTTTATTGTTTTATTGTTAAATTTCTACCATTATTTCTGGCAGTGTAATTGGTTCTGTCATGCGTTTTTAAATCATCCTGAGAGATTTCTTCCAGTTCAGCATTTCCCAGTAAATTAATTGTTTACCATACAGTTACACATGTCTTATCTTAATGTAACTGAGCATTAAAATAATTAAACCGGTAATTAATAAACTCTGTTTCATTGCGTAACTGACTATTGTTGGCTTGAATTCCAGATGTAAAATTGTATTGCTTTTCTTGCTTTAGTGCGAGCCAATAGTTTCCCATTTTTCTTTCCCGATTCCGCTGATTAATGCATTTCAGAGAATAATCAAATTGTTCTGAACGTATTAGCTGAACAGAGAGCCATTCCTGTACATGGATTAAATATTTTTCAAGGTCAATTTCCCGATTTTAATTAGGCTTAATCAGTAGCAGAGGAATTTAAAAAGCATTGACAGAATTATCAAAACCAAAATAAACGTAATAGAAACATGCTGTTGGGCTTGTTATCACCTGGACTTTTAGAAAAGAAGAGCCTTCGACTGCATTTATAGTGAAAGGTCTATTTTTACTAAAGCCAAGTGGTTACAAAATAGAAAAAGCCAGATCTGAGGTTTCCTCTGCTAAAGCTGCCTATTTACTTTCCCTTTTCCCAAGTCCTTCCCCTTATCTCCCTGGTGTCCAATAGAATTCAAACATATTGTTTTGGTAACAGTCCTGGTGCTTGGTGAGCTCGGCATCTGCATTCCGTTCCCAGGGTTGTGGCCTTGGGGTTGCTCAGCCGATGTCTCTGGTGGGCGCGTGGAGTGGTTTCTTTTTTTTAATCTTCCCTCCCCCCGCCCCCACAACAGCTGCCCCCTAAATCATGGTTCATGGCAGCCTGGCATCAGCGAAGCAGTAACGGGACGAAGCAGAATGGCAGCATTGACACTTCCATGTGGAGCAGTCCTGCAGGCTACTTCTGCTGACTGCTGGCTGCCTGCAATTTGGCAGTTTGAATTTCACCAGGTTCAAGGTTGATTCAGCCTTCCGTCCTTCCGAGGTTGGTAAAACGAGGAGCCAGGTTATTGGGGGCAAGAAGCTGACTGTGTATACCACTTAGGGCGGTAAAGCATTGTAAAGCGGTATATAAATGTAACTGCTATTGCTATTGCTACAGTCACCGAGCTACAGTAACAGAAAACGTTATTTGCATTCCTTTGGTGTTGTCCATACAGCTCGACTCCCTGCTACCGACGCCCAGCCGGAGGACAAGAGCTGTGCTGCTGAAGAGGAGGTACCCTTGTTAACTCTGGAGGAAGTAGCTGAGATGACCAATACGACTTACACAAAAATTTCAAGTAAGGGACAAGACCTACCATGCTCCGCCATGCCGGAGCATCTGCTTTTGGAATCGTTTCTGGGTTGTGTCACACCAGGAGATATGAGGCATAGCATCCCCATGAGGTTTATGTGGGTTGCTGTTAAGGCTCGTGACCCGTCAAAACCGTGGAGGACAAAATCGCGCTCGACGAAAGCGGGCATTTGACATCATCACAGCACGACGAAAAAAATTAAAAATTGAAATAAAATTAAAATTAAAGCAAGCCGATTCACATAAAGGTAAGGGTTAGGGTTAGGGTTAGGGTTAGGTTTAGAGCGTTAGGGTTAGGTTTAGCGTTAGGTTAAGGTTTAGCATTAGGTTAAGGGTTAGGTTTAGGGTTAGATTTAGGGTTAGGTTTAGGGTTAGGTTTGGGGGGGTTAGGGTAAGGTTTTCGCTTTATTTTTACATTTTTCGATCACAGCGCGATGTTTTCGTCGCGCTGTGATGACGTCAAATGCGCGCTTTCGTCGAGCGCGATTTTGTCCTCCGCGGTTTTGTGGTGGAACCGTTAAGGCTATTAATCACAATGCTCCCTAGACAAGAATTCCTATGTCAATTCTCCTTTCTCAGCAAAGAGGGAGAACAACCAAGAAACCCTGGAGCAGTCTGCTCAGGATGAAAGCTACCTGCAAATAGGAAGGCCTGCACCCGAAACGTTCACCCCACCTGCACCGGTAGAGCCTTTCTACAAATTGGGGCCAGATAAGAAGGTGAGAGGTAAGATTCAGGATGTGAGGAACACAAATTCCGGAGGAAGGCTAAAACCTTTGGAAAACTTGAGAGACCGCCTACTGCCAATTACCTCCACTAGACCGATACGATCGCATAGATTAGGCCTCCTCCGAATTCCATCATCCAGCCAGTGTAGACTGGCAACTACCCAGAGGAGAGCCTTCTCGGTGGCTGCTCCGACCCTCTGGAACGAACTCCCCGTGGAGATTCGGACCCTCACCACCCTCCAGTCCTTCCGCGCCGCCCTAAAGATCTGGCTGTCCCGGCTGGCCTGGGGTTAAGATTCTAACCCCACTCGAATTGTGTGACTGTTGTGTTTTTAATAATGATGTATTGTCTTTATGTTAGAAATTGTTTGTCCTCCCCCCCCCCTTTTTTTTGAACTGTGAGCCGCCCTGAGTCCCCCCAGGGAAAAGGGCGGCATACAAATAAAGGGAAAATGAAAATGAAAACGGTTGCAGGAATTATGCATGTCTGGTGCAAAGAAGGGGTAGGGGTGATATGACAGCAGCGTTCCAATATTTGAGGGGCTGCCACAAGGAAGAGGGGGATCTACCTATTCTCCGAAGGCCCTCAAGGCAGGACAAGAAGCAACAGATGGAAACTAATCAAGGAGAGGAGCAACCTGGAATTAAGGAGAAATTTCCTGGCGATGAGAACAATTAATCAGTGGAACAACCTGCCTCCAGAAGTTGTGAATGCCCCAACAATGGAGGTTTTTATGAAGAGATTGGACAACTGTTTGTCTGAAATGTTATAAGGTTTCCTGTCTGATCAGAGGGTTGGACTAGAACAGTGTTTCTCAACCTTGGCGACTTTAAGTCCTGTGGACTTCAACTCCCAGAATCCCCCAGCCAGCACAGCTGGCTGGGGAATTCTGGGAGTTGAAGTCCACAGGACTTAAAGTCGCCAAGGTTGAGAAACACTGGACTAGAAGACCTCTAAAGCCCCTTCCAACTCTGTTATTCTGTTATTCTTCTGTTGTTGTTATTATTCTGAGAAACGTAGAAGGCATGTATGCTAATAGAGGCAGCTTTGACGTTCTCAATTGCCCTCCTAAACTTCCAGTTCTTCAGAATCTGGAATCTTTTGTACAGAGCCCGTATCTTTATAGATGAAATGGCAACAGAGTTCAGTTGAAGGTGTATGGAGGGTCTCTTTGTTCAGCTCTTCCTGCTGAGTCTTCCCTGGGGACGGGCATTCCCAGCTGAGGTTGTGCCCCGTGTCTTGTCCAGATACACCTCCTGAAGTGTTCCGAGCACTGGCTGAGCTGGGCTATACTTCCTTCCGGCCAGGACAGGAAACCGCAGTGATGAGGATACTTTCAGGTAAGGCGTAAAGAAACGAACCTTTCCACTTACTTGGATCAGTTGTTCGTGGTGGCCAGGTATTTCTGGCAAGCCTTCTGACAAGAAGAACCAGCAGGTGCCCCAGGTGGCGCAGTGGTTAAATGCAGCACCGCAGGCTACTTCAGCTGACTGCAGTTCGGCTGTTCAAATCTCACCAGCTGAGGGTTGACTCAGCCTTCCATCCTTCCGAGGTGGGTGAAATGAGGACCCAGACTGTGGGGACAATATGCTGACTCTGTAAACCGCTTAGAGAGGACTGAAAGCCCTATGAAGCGGTTTATAAGTCTAACTGCTATTGCTATTGCTATCTATCTATCTATCTATCTATCTATCTATCTATCTATCTATCTATCTATCTATCTATCATCTATCATCTCTCTCTCTCTCTCTCTCTCTCTCTCTCTCTCTCTCTCTCTCTCTCTCTCTCTCTCTCTCTCTATCTATCTATCTATCTATCTATCTTATCTATTGGATTGTTGGGGGCGATATGCTGACTCTGTAAACCGCTTAGAGAGGGCCGAAAGCCCTATGAAGCGGTATATAAGTCTAACTGCTATTGCTATTGCTAGGTGGCTGTTGGTTGACTTTGGTTTGTGCTAGTCTCCCGACAGAGTCTGGTGGGGTAACACTGGCATTGCTGGGCACAAAAAGCGTCTCCCTTTTTTCCTGGAATGCTCGTGTCACTACACAGGAGAGAACTTAGGCCTGCCCCGTGGTGAGTTTCCATCTTACCCGAAGCTCCCTCCTGTCTATTGAGAACACTCCTCAGTGGGGCCTAGAGAAAATGCACATTTTGTGTTATGAAGTACGACTCTGTGTTGCAAAAATGAATTAAAAGGAGAAGTATATTGCAGTGTGGTACCTCCCCTGCTATTCTGAGCAAGACCTGGCCCTGTTCCCCAATCCCTTCCACCCAGACATCGGATGAAATCTGTTTTCTGCCATGTCTGCTCTAGTATATGAATAGGCACTGTGCATCTCAACTCGTTCATTCATACTTTCATGTATTTTCAATTTCTACAGCTGCCCATCTCAATCAATAGGTGGCTCACAATCCCAAAATTATTTTAAAAAAACCTAAAACAATAAAGAAGCATTTTAAGAACAATAAAAACATCCAAAATAAATACACACACTAGCCGAGATAGTTAGGCAGTAAATGGTAAACTCGGGAAACGGGGATCTAAACCCATTCAGGGCCCCAGGCGTGGGAATACAGCCAGGTTTTAAGAGCCTCACAAAAGGCCATCAGAATTGGGGGTCATTCTGATCTCCGAGGGGAGGATATTCCACAGAGCAGGGGCAGAAAAGGCCCATCTTCTAGTCACTGTCAGGTGACGCTCTGTGGCTGATGGGATCTGCAGATTCCCAGTCTGCTGGATCAAATTGGATGGGCGCAGATTCTTGGGAAACACTCTTTTAGACTGACTTGCCCTCCAGGATCACTTTGGGAAGTTCCCTACCAGCAACACTTGAACTGACAGGCGCTCTGGAACTGTCAGAAAGGGACCTATTGTTTTGTTTTCTGGCAATCTGGAGAAATATTTCCCTCTTCTTGCATTCACAAGATCGCTTGGAACCCTTTTTAATCTTCAGCGATGTACATCCAGGCTGCATATTTTAAAGGCACGGCCGGTCAGTCAGTGAAACAGGCTAACACGTGTAGTGGGGAAATTTTCCCCTGAAGGTCTTCATGTATAGAAATTCAGCGATCCTCTGCTCTAGCGGTTGTAATGAATCCTGCACTGAACCGGGGGGTGGGCTAGATGTCCTTTGAGGTGCCTTCTAGCACTGCAATTTCTGTGCGAGTGCCAGCACCGGGGAAGGTTCTGGGGCTGACTCTCTGCCGGCTTCACTCTCTCGCAGGGCTCTCCACCTTGGTGGTCTTGTCAACAGGGATGGGAAATCTCTCTGCTACCAACTCCCTGCCTATCTCTACAGCAGACGGTCCCCCTGTGTGGCTTTGGTGATCTCCCCTTTGGTGTCGCTGATGGACGACCAAGTAAGCTGGGATGCGCCCTTGGATTGGCAGCTGGTGGGTGGGGGGTGGGGAGGCTGTAGGGTGACACCTTGAATCGGTGCTGGTCGTCACCTTTAAAGCCCTACATGGCCTAGGACCCGGGTATCTGCGAGACCGTCTTCTGCCACATACCACCCTCAGACCAATAAGATCGCACAGGGTGGGGCCTTCTCCGGGTGCCGTCAGCAGGACAATGCCTAGGAGTAGGGCCTTCTCTGTTGCCGCTCCGGCCCTGTGGAATGAGCTGCCCCCTGAGATCTGGGCCCTACCCACTCTCATGGCCTTCCAAAAAGCTATCAAACCTGGCTTTCCGGCAGGCTTGGAGCTGTTGACCCCTTGATTGAGGTCCACTCCCTCCTGATTGAATGTTTGTTGTGTTCCCTTTTTAACTTGTTGTGTCCCATTGTTTTTAATAATTCTTTTTAATTTTTTTTTCATTTCTGTAAGCCGCCCGGAGTCCTCGGCATAGAAATTGGGCGGCATAGAAATTTAATAAATGAAATGAAATGAATGAACCGTGTGCTCGGAAGCAAACCAGCAACCCGTGCAGTTCAGAGGTCTTCCCTCACTGCATGCGGTGCTGCGTTGTGAACCAGTTGGAGCTTCTAGGTCAGTGCCCAAACCAGAACTCATGTCCATGTGCTGGAGAGCCAGAAACCCAAAGCCCAGTTGGCCAACATGCACATGTCTGGTTTTTTGGCCGTTCTCAGGCCATTTTCGGGCTGTTTTTCAGGCCGTTTTCAGCCATTTTCTGCCGCTCCCGTGCCCGTGAAGACCAGCTGCTGGAAACCAGAGGAGCAGCTGGCAACAGAACACGTGCCCATAGAGAGGGCTCTGCGTGCCACCTCTGGCATGTGTGCCATAGGTTCGCCATCACAGTTCTAGGTGGTCTTCAAGGGCTTAAGAGCCGAGGTGGCGCAGTGGGTAGAGTGCAGCACTGCAGGCCACTTCAGTTGACTGTTATCTGCAGTTCAGCGGTTCTAATCTCACCGGCTCAAGGTTGACTCAGCCTTCCATCCTTTCCGAGGTGGGTGAAATGAGGACCCAGACTGTGGGGGCGATATGCTGACTCTGTAAACCGCTTAGAGAGGGCTGAAAGCCCTATGAAGCGATATATAATCTAACTGCTATTGCTATTGCTAAGGGCGGCCCCATGTAGAGAGCTGTGAGGTGGCCGGGGCATAACTGACCATCTGAGAAGCCCCCGATCTGGGAAAGGGCGCAACTGGCATACCAGATGGAGGCCTCCCTGGTCACAGCTGCCACCTGCTCTTTGAGCAAGAGCTTTGAGGCCAGGAAACGCCTTGCCTGGCATACGGTCCAGGTGACTCAAGGAGCCGTCTCACCCCACTGGAGTGGCCCACCCCACCCGCGCTGACAGAGGAGGCATGCTGCGCACCCATCGGTCCAGGGATTCCGGCTGGCAGGGTCTGGGAGAAGAGCCTTCTCTGCAGGGCCACCGTTGGAATATCTTTTCCCCCTGGAGGGAGTAGGGATCCTATTCCACCATTCCTTCCATACTAGTGTAACTCTTGTCCGGTGCCGAGTTGGCCATGCCACGTTATCCTAGACTCTCTGCAGCATGGCTCGCTCCCTTGTTGCTGGCACAGGTGAGCCAGTGCCAAAATGCCCCATTCAGCATTTCTTCTGGAGCCAAAATCGTGGCAATAGGAAAAGCAGCAGGGACTTGGCTCCTGTTCGTTTTCTGGAGAGGTTGCTGGAAACTCCAACTCTGAATGAGGCACATTCTGTATTCCTTGCAGGTCTCTGGCCTCCCTCAGTGCTTGAAAGCAGTCTGCGTCCACTCCGGCATGTCGAAGGCTCAGCGGGAGGCTGCCATGGAGCGGGTGAGCCATCTGCGTGGGGGCGAAGCTGCCTTGGGGTCACTGAGAACTGTCTTTAGTAGGATCCTCCAGATTATACTGCCCCACAAAGCCCCTAAGTGTGGGATTTGTAGCCTCAGTTGGGGGTAGCGTTAGGTATATTGGGGTCCTGCCAGCCTCCAGTTTTGAACTTAAGCAGTAAGTTGGCATCAGCCCAACATTGCTGATGCTAAGTGAGACAGTTGTTAAGTGAGTTTTGCCCTACTGCATGACCTTTCTTGCCGCA
This sequence comes from Thamnophis sirtalis, assembly GCF_051295495.1. Taxonomy (NCBI): domain Eukaryota; kingdom Metazoa; phylum Chordata; class Lepidosauria; order Squamata; family Natricidae; genus Thamnophis; species Thamnophis sirtalis. The sequence continues at coordinate 101,677,725 of NW_028261382.1, read as the reverse complement.
ATTGTTAAGTGAATCATTGCAGTTGTTATATTAGTTAACGTGGTTGTTAAGTGAATCTGGCTTCCCCATTGACTTTGCTTGTCAGAAGATCCGCCAAAGGGGATCACGTGACTGCAACTGTCATAAATATGAGTCCATGGCCAAGTGTATGAATTTGGTCACATAACCATGGGGATGTTGCAACGATGTAAAAAACAGTTATAAGTCATTTTGTTCTCAGTGCTGTTGCAGTGAAAAACACTTTTGTAACTACAATTACAACAATTGTTGTAACCGTAATTGTAATTGTTTCGGGTGTCCACTTGTTTACGAGAACGTGGGCCAACATAGATATTTCTCAGTCCTCCTGCTCAACAAGGCTGTGTTGAATGTGCAACACTGAGCAGGGTTGCAATGAAAGTGTCAGACCTTCCCCAGCTAGGTCCCTAGGAAAGAAAGACCCTCGACTCCACTTAGTCCATAGGCTCTTTTACGAAGGATTGCTGGTTGCAGTGAAAGCAAGGCCAGAGCTAAAGTTCCCAAGCAAAGCACTACATTTTTTCTCCTCCTCCCTGGCCCTCCTCCCCTTGACTCTCCATCTCTGTGTTCTGGGGAGCAGCTCAATGTTTGGGGTCACCTGGTGCCATTCGCATTCTTTTCCCAGACTAGGTGTCCTCGAAGACCCCTCATTTCTATCAAGCCTATCTCTCTCTCTCTCACACACACACACACACGCACACACTTCTCTACTCTCCACATGCCAATTGCCTCCTTCCTGTCCCTGCTGCCCCCCCCCTAACAATCTATGACAGGATGCCAAGCAAAGCCGAAGAGGGCAGATCTGACAGAAAGCCCGTGTTCCTCACCAACCGAGGTTGTCTTCTTACAGGTAAAGACCGGGAAAGTCCAGGTGCTCCTGCTCTCCCCCGAGGCGTTGGTTGGAGGAGGCCTCTCCAGCAGCAGCTGCCTCCCTCCTGCCGACCAGCTGCCCCCCGTGGCTTTTGCCTGCATTGACGAAGTCCACTGTCTGTCCGAGTGGTCGCATAACTTCCGCCCTTGCTACCTCCGGCTCTGTAAGGTACTGAGGGTGAATGAGTAGAAGTGTGAGTCAAGGGTAATACTAACTAACTTAACTCTCTCTCTCTCTCTCTCTCTCTCTCTCTCTCTCTCTCTCTCTCTCTCTCTCTCTCTCTCTCTCTCTCCTCTCCTTCCTTCCTTCCTTCCTTCCTTCCTTCCTTCCCTGTCTGTCTTCTCTCTTTCTTTCTTTTCTCTCTCTCTCTCTCTCTCACTCATTGTTTCTGTCCCAATCTCCCTCCCTCCCTCCCTCCCTCCCTCCCTCCCTCCCTCCCTCCTTCCTTCCTTCCTTCCCTGTCTGTCTCTCTCTCTCTCTTTCTTTCCTTTCTCTCTCTCTCTCTCTCTCACTCATTGTTTCTGTCCCAATCTCCCTCCCTCCCTCCCTCCTTCCTTCCTTCCTTCCCTGTCTGTCTCTCTCTCTCTTTCTTTCCTTTCTCTCTCTCTCTCTCTCTCTCTCTCACTCATTGTTTCTGTCCCAATCTCCCTCCTCCCTCCCTCCTCCCTCCTTCCTTCCTTCCTTCCTTCCCTGTCTGTCTCTCTCTCTCTCTTTCTTTCTCTCTCTCTCTCTCTCTCTCTCACTCTTTCTGTCCCAATCTCCCTCCCTCCCTCCCTCCCTCCCTCATCAAAACTTTCCTCTCGCAGTTGGGAAGAACAAAACACAAAGTGTAAATGTGTATGCAAGTTCGAGGTGAGGGCAGCATTTTTATTTCTCCAGCTGGGCACACCATAAGCCCACGGCTGGAAGAGACTCGCCTTCTTGTGCTTTCCAAATTAGACGACCTTCACCATTTCTTTCCCCGCAGGTTCTTCGAGAACGCTTGGGTGTGCGGTGTTTCTTAGGCCTGACAGCAACCGCCACCGTTTCGACGGGCACAGGACGTGGCCCATCACTTGGGCATCCCAGAGGGCGAAGGGCTGGCTGTGCGTTCCGTTTCGGTTCCTCCAAACTTGTGTCTCTCTATCTCTACAGACAGGGACAAGGACCAGGTAAGCCTGGAGCCCAGCCAGATGTTTCCATATAAGAGAGCCGTTGGGAGGTGTGGGTGGGAGTCTTCTTTTAAGAACGTTGCCAGATGTTTATGTTGAGCCTGTCTTCCAGAAACTCACCAGAAGATGGAATTTTAAGCTTTTACTAAGAAAACTGGTTTTCTCCACCAACAGGCTCTCCTGTGGTTTGTATCCAGAAGGTGCTACGCTTTAAAGCAGTGGTAGTCAACCTGGTCCCTACCGCCCACTAGTGCAGTGTTTCTCAACCTTGGCAACTTGAAGACGTCTGGACTTCAACTCCCAGAATTCCCCAGCCAGCATTCGCTGGCTGGGGAATTCTGGGAGTTGAAGTCCAGACGTCTTCAAGTTGCCAAGGTTGAGAAACACTGCACTAGTGGGCATTCCAGCTTTCATGGTGGGCGGTAGTGGTTTTGTCAGATACTGAAGCACTTTCCTTTTAAAAAAATTTTTTAATTGACTTTAAAAAAAATTCCATAGCATTATTTAAAAAATTTCATTAGGTTTTCATAAAATCACCATTACTGTGGAACCGGTGGGCGGTTAGAAAATTTTACTACTAACAGAGATACAAAAGTGGGAGGTAGGTATAAAAAGGTTGGCTACCCCTGCTTTAGAGTGCTTTCCCAGTATTCATACCCAGAGTTCTGGGATGGATCTCTCTGCGTTCAGAAACCCACTGCTGTGGGAGAATTTGTTTGGGATCCCTCTGGAGATTCCCAGTCATCCAGGTCAGGGTTGTCCCCAAAGGTGCTTTTCCCAAGAGGCAACTGGACCTTCTGGCTTTTTCTCTGAAGAGGTTTTGCTTCTCATCCAAGGAGCTTCTCCACCTCTGACTGGATGGTGGGGAAGGGAAGGGTTTATATTCTTTGCAGGCAGCTGGTCCTTTGCATCCTTTTAGATGGCCGTTGAGGCTACCTGGAGGCTTCTCTGTCTCCTCAGGGTCACCTGAGTGGAGCAAATGGGCGTGGGGCCTTCTTGGAACTGCTGAAAAGACTGGATAGGTGAGGCCTTGTCTCTCCTCCTCTGTTGAAAGAGGAGCCATGAGGTAGATCAGTGTTGGCAAACCTTTGCCGAAATGGGAGCGTGGGGGAGTGCCGGAAACCAGGAGAGCAGTTTCCCAGCATGCATCTGCATTCCTGTGCGCTGGTCATATGGCCTTCTGATTTCTGGCATGCATGGGCGCACGAACACCAGCTGGCTGGGGCGCATGCACATGCGAAAAACCAGAAGCTCAGCTTCCCGGCATGCGTGCCAGGGAGCTGCTCTTCTGGTGTCTGGCACTCCCTTGCATGTGAAGAGCACCACGCATGTGCGTGTTGGAACCCAGAAGAGCAACGGGGCAATGGCTCTGCGTGCCACTTTTGGCACACGTGCCATAGTTTTGCCATCACGGACACAGATGGCCTTTTTGACCCCCTCATTCAAACCAGAGTTCCTCTCTCTGTCCAAAATGTGGATTTTGCTATCTTCCAAAGAGCTGAAAAAACACTTTTGGGATTTGTTTGGGATCAACTCCTAGAACTGAGAAGAAAATCAGGCTGAAAAGGCCACAAACAATTCCCTAGCTAGGAAATGTGTTGCATCTGGGTGTTATTTCCTTGCAAAGGACAGCAGCCTCTTTTCCTAAGGTAGCCAGGAAAACAGTTCTGAATCCCTGTTGGGGGAAAAAAAATGCTCATTGTTGCAGGCTCTCGTACGTTTGCTGCAAGGGGAAAGGTTTGGAAGCCTGGACTCCATCATTGTGTACTGCACCCGCCGGGAAGAGACGGCGCGGATTGCAGCCTTCATCCGCACGTGTTTGCAGGGGGTGAAGCTGAGAGACCCCCCTGCGAAGGAGAGCCGGAGGGGGAGGAGCCCCTCCCCGGAAGGAGGAAGAAAGCCAAAGGTAAGTTGTTGACTGGGGGTTTATGGGCAGAACTGGCCTGGGCAACAGCCGTGGAGGGAATAAGGGATGTGGCAGAAACTCCCTTCTTCTTTTTGTCCCTGATTTATGACCACCGTTGAGTTCAATGTTCTCCCTTGCTAAGCAAGACAGTTGTTACAGTAAGCTTTGCCCCATCTTACAGCATTTCTTGCCACAGTTGTTAAGTGAGTCACAGTTATTACCATATTTTTCAGAGTATAAGACTCACCTTCCCCCCCCCCAAAAAAGAGCGTGGAAATGTTGGTGCATCTTATACACTGAATACAGCCATTTTGAGGCTCCTGAAGTTCCACCCCCGCATCCCATTTTTGCGGAAAAACAAGCCATTTTTCACAAAAATTGAGGCGTTTTTGCCTTCCCCCATCCCCCAGCTGCACTCTGCAGGCTTCAGCAGGGCTGGGGGAGGCAAAAATGCCCTTGTATTTACAAAAACGCCGTGTTTTCTGCTCATTTTTCACAAAATTGGTGTTTTTGCCTTCCCCCAGTCCTGCTGAAGCCCGCAGGGTACTCCTGGGGGCCGGGGAGGACAAATTTTTTTTTTCTTACTTACCTCTTTGAAATCTTGGTGCGTCTTATAGTCTGAAAAATACGTTAAGTGAGCCGCATGATTGTTAAGTGAGCCGCATGGTTGTTAAGTGAATCTGGCTTTCCCACTGACTTTGCTTGCCGGAAGGTCTCCAAAGGAAAATCAGGTGACCCCCCCGTCATAAATGTGAGTTATTTACCGAGCCTCCGAATTTTGATCATGTGACTGTAGGAATGCTGCATTGGGCCCTGTGAAAAAATCGGTCCTAAGTCACTCTGTTCAGTGCCGTTGTGCAGTAACTTTAAACGGCCGCTAAACGAATGGTTATAAGTCGAAGCCTATCTGCATACCTTTTCCTGCTGCCAAAATGATGCCAGAGCATGATCCCACTCAGCGCCTCTTTTTCTCAAAAAAAGAATTAAATTCTTTTTAATTTAATTGAAAAAATTAAAGCCCAGCTAAACAGACATGAAATCTTTGCTTCTGGAACAGCCTTTTTTCCTGGCCAGCCCTTTTGGACCCTTGAAACAAGTGGCTGTTTGCGTGGCTGCCAGTCTTGCAGTGCGGCTCCCCTTCATTCTCCCCCTCGTTCCCCCACAGCTAAAAAGAGCCTCCGCCGCCCTCTGAAATGGGTGGCCGACGCCTACCACGCCGGCTTGACGGCCCACGAACGCCGCCGCGTGCAGAAAAACTTCATGTCCGGCGAGTTGCGAGTGGTGGTGGCCACGGTGGCCTTTGGGATGGGCTTGGACAAGTCGGATGTGCGCGGGGTTGTGCATTACAACATGCCCAAGAACTTTGAGAGCTACGTGCAGGAGATCGGGCGAGCCGGGAGGGATGGCCAACCTGCCCAGTGTCATCTCTTCCTCAACCCGGAGGTAAAGTACAGCTCATTCTGAGGAGTTTATTCAGAGAACAGCTTCAGCTTGAAAACCAGCCACAGGTGTGTGGCTGGTTTATTTGAGGGTGGGTGGGTGGGACTCCCAATATTTGAAGGGCTGCCACAAAGAAGAGGGAGTCAAGCTATTCTCCAAAGCACCTAAAGGCAGGACAAGAAGCAATGGGTGGAAACTCATCAAGGAGAGAAGCAACTTAGAACTGAGGAGAAATTTCCTGACAGTGAGAACAATTAATCAGTGGAACAGAAGTTGCCTCCAGAAGTTGTGATGCCCCAACACTGGAAGCCTTTAAGAAGATGTTGGATAGCCATTTGTCTGGAACGATGTAGGGTTTCCTGCCTAGGCAGGGGGTTGGACTAGAAGACCTCCAAGGTCCCTTCCAACTCTGCCATTGTATTGTATTTATCAACTATCTCTATCCATCTAGAAATGGATATTAAAAGAAAGACCAGGGCAGACACGATAGCAGTCTTCCATTATCTCAGGGGTTGCCCCAAAGAAGAGGGAGTCAAACTATTCTCCAAGGCACCTGAGGGTAGAACAAGAAGCAATGGGTGGAAACTAATCAAGGAAAGAAGCAACTTAGAACTGAGGAGGAATTTCCTGACAATTAGAACAATTAATCAGTGGAACAGAAGTTGCCTCCAGAAGTTGTGAATTCTCCAACACTGGAAGTCTTTAAGAAGATGCTGGATAGCCATTTGTCTGAAACGGTATAGGGTTTCCTGCCTAGGCAGGGGGCTGGACTAGAAGACCTCCAAGGTCCCTTCCAACTCTGCCATTGTATTGTATTTATCAACTATCTCTATCCATCTAGAAATGGATATTAAAAGAAGGACCAGGGGAGACACGATAGCAGTCTTCCATTATCTCAGGGGTTGCCCCAAAGAAGAGGGAGTCAAACTATTCTCCAAGGCACCTGAGGGCAGAACAAGAAGCAATGGGTGGAAACTAATCAAGGAGAAGCAACTTAGAACTGAGGAGAAATTTCCTGACAGTTAGAACAATTAATCAGTGGAACAGAAGTTGCCTCCAGAAGTTGTGGGTGCTCCATCACTGAAGAGGCTGGACCGCCACTTGTATGACATGTTATAGGGTTTCCTGCCTGAGCAGGGGGTTGGACTAGAAGACCTCCAAGGTCCCGTCCAACTCTGTTATTCTATTATGTCTTAACATGCTTGTGGAGGAACTTGCATCTTGTGAAATCAAACGGAGAACCCCAAAACCAATAATCGAATCTCACTGCAATATTTTATTTATTGAACAGTACGCATTGGAGGAAATCCCTCCCCAAAAATAATGCAAATAAATAGAGGGACTCATATTTATATATTTCAGGGAAGGAGGAGGAAGTGATACAGTCGTGCGTGGGCCCTAGGTAATATATAAAAGTAATGCCTATTTTTCTGTCATTCACAAAATTGGGCTTCTCCTTGCCAGGGTGAGGATTTGCATGAACTGAGGCGCCATATTTACGCAGACATGGTTGACGCCTTCACCATCAAAAGGCTTGTGCAGACGGTTTTCCCACGTTGCAGATGCCAAGAGCTTCACCAGAAGCAGAAGGAACTCAACAAGGTGAGGCTTGGAGCTTAAAACATAACAAAGAACAATTGCCGGAATTGGGTAGCCTAAATAAAGAAAAGCAGGACCAGGGGTGACATATTAGCAGTCTTCCAAAATTTGAGGGGCTACCCCAGAGAAGAGGGGCTCAGCTTTTTATGCAAAGCACCACAAGGGAAGAGATGGAAACTAATCTGGGAGAGAAGCAACCTAGAACCAAAAAGAAATTTCCTAGCAGTGAGGACAATTGACCAGTGGAACAGAAGTTGCCTCCAGAAGTGGTGAGTGCTCCATCACAGTGGTTAACACCATTGGTGTTAGCCAATTTCGTTGCCATTTTTTACACAATGCCAATAAAGGCTATACCTCTATTGTAGCAGAAAATGAGACAAGACCAGCTCTTTGTCAAAAGGGAAAGGTTTATTTGCGCAAAGGTTCAGGAGCAAAACCTGAACCCCGAATGGCAGTTGTTTACAGTCTTTTATACTCTTAGACAATTTATTGATCATTTAGGATTTTAGGATTTTATTAGTATTTATAGGCCACCCTTTTCCCTGAGGGGACTCAGGGCAGCTTACATAAAATAAGGAAGGGAGGGTACAGACAATAGACACAAACAATACATAAAAGTAAAATAGTAAACAACATTCATTCATCATTCGGGTGGGGACAAATTATCTTTATCCCCAGGCCTGACGGGATAGCCAGGTCTTAAGGGCTGTGCGGAAGGTCTGGACGGTGGTGAGGGTACGAATCTCCACGGGGAGATCGTTCCAAAGGGTCGGAGCTACTACTGAAAAGGCTCTCCTCCGTGTAGTTGCCAGTCAGCACTGACTGGCAGATGGAACTCGGAGGAGGCCTAATCTATGTGATCTGATTGGTCGCAGGGAGGTAATTGGCAGGAGGCGGTCTCTCAAGTCATCCCAAAGTACCTGGCCTTCCTCTGTCATGTAGACCCCTCTCCTGTGTCACGTAGACCTCATATACAATCTCCCAAAACAGAGACAGGACATTCACTACCCATTTACCTCCCCACAGGGGGTATTGGTACCAATATCCTGTCTCATTTGTTTTAGTTAGGCGAAGCAAACAGAACAACTAATCTTAAGGGTAATCATTCCTTTTTCCCGTTCCACATGGTAAAGAAACTTTTAATACCCAAAGAATCTGTCTAGTTGTCAAATTCTCTCTTACTATCACTGGAGGTTTTAAAAAGATTGGACAGACATTTGTCTGAAGTGCTCTCCTGCCTGAGCAGTGGGTTGGACTAGAAGACCTCCAAGGTCCCTTCCAACTCTGTTATTCTATCCTAGTATCAAGATCACATGAAATATTAGGAAAGAGAAATCAGCAGGTGTAGGAGAGGACAATGAGTTGGAGACCACATTGAAAGCTGCTCCTTAGGAGAACCAGCATGGTTGAATATGCAGGCAGCTCTCGGCTTGTACGATTGTAATTGCACCTAGAATTATTGGTATTGGTATTGGTATTGGTATTGAGTTTATTTATATGCCGCCCTTTTCCCTGGGGGGACTCAGGGCGGCTCACAACTTAAAAGGGAAGGGGGGAAAAGACAAACTTTTAACATATAAGACAATACATAATTAAAAAACATAACATTCATAATTATGGTGGTGAGTCATGGCAATTATGAAGCAGGTCAGCACATGTCCATGCCCAATGTTCCTCCTCCTCCTCCTCCTCCTCCTCCTCCTCCTCCTCCTCCTCCTCCTCCTCCTCCTCCTCCTGGTTAGCCCCATCCCTTGGTGATAAGGACTTGAGATGAGAACTTTAGCCTTTTCCCCAGTGGTGAAATTCAAATTTTATTACCACCGGTTCGGTGAGCGTGGCTTGGTGGGCCTGGCAGGGGAAGGATACTGCAAAATCCCCATTTCCACCCCCACTCGGGGGCCAGCCAGAGGTGGTATTTGCCGGCTCTCCAAACTACTCAAAATTTCTGCTACTGGTTCTCCAGAACCTGCTGAATTTCACCCCTGCTCTGGCCCACCCACATAACTCTTGGATATGACCAAGCATTTTTAATCCCCAGGGCTGTGAAGTGGACGATGCAGAGATGCTCACTGCCCTAGAAGGAAGTCCAGAAAAGGCCCCTGACCCAGAACAGTCACCGTCGCGAATCTGCTATAGACACGAGAGAGCCATCCCTATTCAACAGACGGTGGAAGCGCTGGACCTCCGAGAAGAAGGTGGGGGCCCTCTGGTGTTAAGAACCAAGAGTTGACAACTGTCTTCCTGAAGCTTCAAATATGAAATAAAACTAGAAGGAAAAAGGAAGGGGTTTGTCTGGTAGTTGGGTCTAGTGGTTAAGGCAGTGTTTCTCAACCTTGGCAACTTGAAGATGTCCGGACTTCAACTCCCAGAATTCCCCAGCCAGCGAATGCTGGCTGGGGAATTCTGGGAGTTGAAGTCCGGACATCTTCCAAGTTGCCAAGGTTGAGAAACACTGTCCTAACCACTGCTGGGGAATTCTGGGAGTTGAAGTCTGGACATCTTCAAGTTGCCAAGGTTGAGAAACACTGTCCTAACCACTGCTGGGGAATTCTGGGAGTTGAAGTCTGGACATCTTCAAGTTGCCAAGGTTGAGAAACACTGGGTTAATGCATCAGGCTAGAAGCCAGGAGTTCTAGTCCTCTTGAGGCACAAAAGCCAGCTGGGTACTTTGGGACAGTCCTTCTCTCTTAGCCCTCCCCCTCCCAGGGTTGTTGTGGGAAAAATAGGGGGCGGAAGAAGCATTATGTTTGTCCGCTGCCTTGAGCTATTTATATAAATAATAAAGGCGGGGTAGGAAATCTAAAATAAAAATAAAATTTCAAAAAACCTCTGGCTATTCAGAATGGCTTGCTAAGAAGAAAGAGTTGAAGAGGTTTTCTGAATCTTCCTTGCTTATTGCTGCCGCCTCAATTTCTTCCTTATCTAAAGAATCCAAATTTGATTCGGGATAAATACTGGACGGTATTTAATAAGATGCCGGGGAGACATTGTGGCTTCTCAAAGTCAAGCTGTTCTCCAAAACACCGGAAGGAGGGGAGGACAAGAAGCAGTGGATGGAAACAAATCAAGGAGAGAAGCAACCTAGAACAATTTAGCAATAGCAATAGCAGTTAGACTTATATACCACTTCATAGGGCTCTCAGCCCTCCCTACGCGGTTTACAGAGTCAGCATATTGCCCCCACAATCCGGGTCCTCATTTTACCCACCTCGGAAGGACGGAAGGCTGAGTCAACCTTGAGCCGGTGAGATTTGAACAGCCGAACTGCAGAACTGCAGTCAGCTGAAGTAGCCTGCAGTGCTGCATTTAACCACTGCGCCACCTCGGCTCCTGACAATGAGAACAAATAATCAGTGGAACAGCATTGACCCCAGAAGTTGTGAACGCTCCAACACTGGAGGTTTTGAAGAAGATGACAGATAGCCATTTGTCTGAAGTGGTGTAGGGTTTCCTGCCTGAACAAGGGGTTGGGCTAGAAGACCTCCAAGGTCCCTTCCAACTCTGCTATTCTATTTTAAATCTAGCTGGTTTTCCGTTGTCCTAAGCTTTTGGCAAAAGTCCAAATTGGTTTCCAGCTTGGTTTTGGAATAGAAGCAACCTGGGAAAAGATTTTTTATTTTTTTAACTATAGGATTCTTTACGACCCGAAGCTCAAGGCATCCAGACCTTGATCCATCTTCAGCGGAAGGGGCAGATTTCCCAATGCTTGATTTTTAAAAGCGTATTTTCTGGGCAAAACAAAAGTGTGTCTAAGCCCCTTTGTCCACAGATGGCACAGGTCTGATTGTGGAAGTTGGATTTGGAGGTGGGGTGGGTGGGGAATGTTTCTAAAACATGAACAAGAAGCACCAGCAAGAATCTTCTGGAACTGACCTGGTAAGCCTTGTGTCCTTATCCACTTAACCGAAAGTGGTTTTTCCCCCCCAGGCATCGAGACGCTTCTGTGCTACCTGGAGCTGCACCCCTGTCACTGGGTGGAGCTGCTGCACCCCACCTACTCCTCCTGCCGGGTTTCGTGCTACAAAGGCCCTCAGCAGCTGCAGACGGTTTCTCGAAGGTGAGGGAGGGAGGGAAGGAAGGAAGGAAAGGAAGGAAGGAGGGAGGGAGGGAGGGAGGGAGGGAGGGAGGGAGGGAGGGAAAGGACCAGGCCAGTAAGAGGAAATTGAGAAACAAGGCTCCTTCACAACTATTGGCTCAAATCTGGTACAGATTGTCTTCAGCTCACAACCACAATGCAGCCCCAAATCTCTCTTGCTAAGCAAGATAGTCATTAAGTGAGCTTTGTTCCATTTTACGACCTTTCTTGCCAAAGTTGTTAAGTGATTTACTGCTGTCGTTAAGTTAGAAATTGGTTTCCCCATTGACTTCGCTTGTCAGGTCACAAAAGGGAGCTCACATATAGTCTGTTGCCAAGCGTCCAAATTTTCATCAGGTGACCAGGAGATGCTGCAACGGTCGTAAGTGTGAAAAACGGTCACAGGTCAGTTTTTGCAGTGCTGTTGTAACTTTGAACAGTCACTGAACAAATGGTTGTAAATTGAGGACCACCTGTATATAAATTATATAAACCAGTATTAGGGATTGCAGGTTGCCGTGTTTATTATTTTATTGGTCTGATTTAGAAACCGCCCATCTCCTTCACAGAGGCAGGAACCGAATTTCCCCCAAAATAAGATCAGGTCTTATATTAATTCTTGCCCCAACAAGATGCATTAGAGCAGGGCTGTCAAAAATGCCAACATAGTTCTAGGCTGCATCAACAGAGGGATAGAATCAAGATCATGTGAAGTGTTAATACCACTTTATAAGGCCTTGGTAAGGCCACACTTGGAATCCTGCATTTGGTTTTGGTGGCCACGATGTAGAAAAGATGTGGAGACTCTGCAAAGAGTGCAGAGAAGAGCAACAAAGAGGATTAGGGGACTGGAGACTAAAACATAAGAAGAACGGTTGCAGGAACTGGGTATGTCTAGTTTAATGAAAAGAAGGACCAGGGGAGACATGATAGCAGTCTTCCAATATCTCAGGGGTTGCCACAAAGAAGAGGGAGTCAAGCTATTCTCCAAAGCACCCGAAGGCAGGACAAGAAGCAATGGGGGGAAACTAATCAAGGAGAGAAGCAACTTAGAACGGAGGAGGAATTTCCTGACAGTTACAACAATTAACCAGTGGAACAATTCGCCTCCAGAAGTTGTGAATGCCCCAACACTGGAAGTCTTTAAGAAGATGTTGGATAGTCATTTGTCTGAGTGGTGTAGGGTCTCTTGCCTAGGCAGGGGGTTGGACTAGAAGACCTCCAAGGTCCCTTTTCCAACTGTGCTATTCTATTCTATTCTAAATGTGTTTGTCTGCCTGAGGATCTTAACTGGGGCTTATTTTTTGAGTAGGGCTTATATTACGAGCATCCTGAAAAATCGTGTTTTTTTCCCTGTAAGCTCTTATTTTGGGGGAAACACAGCATAGAAAAGGTATCGACTTGTTTCATTTCCTGTAGCCAAGTATGGTTGATAAACAAAGAGCATTGACTCCTTCCTTGCTGTCTCTCCCTGCCTCCAGGTGCCCCCCACTCGCGGTCTGCTTGGCCCAGCAGCGCCTGAAAGGGATCAAAGCTACCCAGGCCAGCTCTGTGGAGTTCGATGTCATTGCACTGGCCGATTCCATGGGCTGGGAGGTGCTGCCAGTCAAACGCGCCCTACGACAGCTGCAATGGAACACCCCTTGGCAGAGCGGTAAGGCAGTGGGGAGCTTGGTCAACAGGTGTGCCGGGAGGGCAGAGGGGGCTGTGTTTGGGAGGTTTTTAATCTGAGCTAGTTCTCTGTCACGTCCCAGAAAAGCAGAGCCCCTGCATAGCAGTTGGAATTGCCCCTTCCCTCTTCAGCCCTAGAGGTCTCCTTTGTGAAATGTCTGCGGAGATTCTCAATCCAGTTCATGGTGGCCCCAAAGGGACTTTTTCCAAAAGGCAACTGGACTTTCTGGGTTTTTTTTTTCCACCTGGAAATGTTTCATCCAAGAAGCTTCAGTTCTAACTGACTGGTGGGGAATGGGATGTCTGTGTTAAAATTTTGTATCAATAAAGGGGATTATTTGTAGCTCAGGGTTGAAACGAGGAGTCCTTGTTGCTCTGTGAGCTTTCTTGCAGATGTTTCATGACCCAAATTAGGTGATACCATTTCAGTTTGGGTCATGAAACATCTGCAAGAAAAAAAGCCAGTTCAGAGAGCACCAAACACTCCCCAAAATTATCTGTGTTGAAATTGAACAGCCCCTCTCTCAACAGAGGGGAGGGATATAGCAATAGCAATAGCAGTTAGACTTATATACCGCTTCATCGGGCTTTCAGCCCTCTCTAAGCGGTTTACAGAGTCAGCATATATTTCCCCCAACAATCCGGGTCCTCATTTCAGCCACCTCGGAAGGATGGAAGGCTGAGTCAACCTTTGAGCCGGTGAGATTAGAACCGCTGAACTGCAGATAACAGTCAGCTGAAGTGGCCTGCAGTACTGCACCCTAACCACTGCGCCACCTCGGTTCTAATAGCACCACTTACCTCCTGTTTACCAAACATGGTCCTTTCGGCAGTCCCAAGAAGGTCCCAGGCGTGAAATCTATTTTTTTACTACCGGTTCTTTGGGCGTGGCTTGGTGGTGGTGGGGCCATTTCTCCCTTGTTCCAGACTCGTTTGCACTTTTGATTCAGGTGACCCTGAAGATACAGATAAACCCCCAAGTGGCCCCAACGACATCCAGGGTGCTATGATCAGACGCCTGCAAAGAATATAAATCCTTCCATTCCCCGCTAGTCAAGTTAGAACCGAAGAAGCTTCTTGGGTGAGAAGGAGAAATGTTTTCAAAGAGAAACCCAAGAAAGCTCAGTTGCCTTTGAGCCTGGCAGTTGGCTGTGTTTCAGGGAACATCTTCCCCCACAGAGAGAGAGAGAGGCCGTGATCCAGAACCTGCTGGAGGATCTGGGGATGCCGAGACTTTGTCCACTGTTTTTTCCCTCCCCGCTCAGGTTCCCAAGGCTCCAGGAAGAGCGAGATCCTGGTGGAGTTCAGGGAGCTCTCCTTCCACCTGCGCTCCTACGGCGATCTCAGTGACGATGAGCTGGACGGGGTGGGTGACTTCCTGCACCAGCGAGTCACCAGTCGAGAAAAGGCAGCCCTCCGGCAGCTCCAAGCCTGCTTCCAGGCTTTTCAGAGGTGGGCAGTTAGCAACCAAAATGTTGGCTCAGGAACTCTGGCATTGAAGTGTGCAAGTCTTAAAGCTGTCAAGTTACAAGGCCCTTGCACCCTTAACCCTTTAGGGAAAAAAACCCCAGGGGTGTTCAAAGTTGACAACTTTAAGACTTGTGGACTTCAACTCCCAGAATTCCTCCTCTGGCTCTTCATCTTGATGATATGCGGACGGGTGGGGGGAGGGAGCTGGAACCGGTTCTAAACGGCATGGTAGATTTGTGGAAGCTCTTCTATAGAAGATGCTAGAACTGGCAGGAAGGAAGGCACCCCTGGAGTGGCCTCAAATTTACCTCAGTCTCCGGGCAAATGGGCTGTGATTATATCCACCTGTGACTCCTCCCATGCCGGCTTCGAGACATGCAGTTCAGGTGAGACCAACTGACATACTGATGGCCGTAGCAGCATCCCCATGGACAGGTGATTAAAATTCACACGCTTTGCCACTGACTCATACTTATGACGGTCACGCGATCCCTCTTGGTGACACCTTCTGACAAGCCAAGTCGATGGGGTAGTCAGATTCACTTAGCAGCCGTGTTACTAACAACTGCAGTGATTCGCTTAACAACTGTGGCAGGAAAGGCCGTAAAAAATGGGGCAAACCTCACTTAAGAAAGCCTCATTTAGCAGCGGAGATTTGGGGCTGTTAAGTGAATCTGGCTTCCCCATCGACTTCGCTGGCGGAAGGTTACAAAAGGAAATCACATCACAATCCGGGGACACTGCAACCGTCATAAATAACAAGTCAGTTGCCAACACATCCGAATGTTGATCACGTGACCCTGGGGGTGCTCATAAATATTAAACCTGGCCGTCAATCACGTTTTCCAGTGCCATTGTAACTTTGAACGGTCACTGACGGTTGTAAGTTGAGGACTTCCTCTCCTGCTGGACCTCCACTCTTCTTACTTTCCTTTGTGTGTTTGCCTTTCCACAGTGTGGCGTTCCCTACTTACGCCTCGTGCTGTGACCACGCAGACCAGGAGAGGAGCAGCCAGCTGAAGTCCCTGCTGGTGGCTTATTTTGAGAAGCAGCCAGTGCTGGAGGAAACCTCCCTGGGTGCAGAGCGTGGGGCTGATCACCCAGATCACGTTCAGGTAAGGAAATCCAGCTTTTTGTGGTTCTGCCCAAATTTGCCTTCTGCAGGTGGGTCACTCTGCTAGGGGCGTGTGTGTGTGTGTGTGTTTCCTGATGCATATGGAGGTCCCCAGAGGGTGGAGTTTTGTTAGGTAATCTCCCCGTTGGGAGAGCGAGTGCGTCAGAGAAGCGTTGGGAGAGTTGTGTTGGAGAACACACAAACCAGCATATAGAGACACTGCAGTTTAAATAGGCTTTTACTTTCGTGGAAATAGAGGTATCAGAGTCCATCAAACAGTCCAAGTCATACACGGATAAGACAGTGAGTCATCAATGTCTTTCAGTTAAGGGATAATCCAAATAACATAGTCCAGTATCATATAATCAGTTCGGTACTCAAAGTTTGCTAGCAGTTGCAAAACTTACAATAGCTCATGGCACTTTCTAACAGCCAGCTTCCAAAACACTCAGATCAGATCAGCCCAGCATCTAATGAACAGAGAGCTAACAGTCGTTCTGGCTCCCTCTTATGGCCGATTGAGGAAAACAGCAGCCAATCACATTTTACAGTATGATTTAAGCATTGTTACATGATTTATATATTGCCAACCCAACCGTTAGATTGGGTTGCTCTTACCAAGTTCGTCTTTTAAGCTGCTCCAATTAAACTAGCCACCCTAGTTTAATTGGAGCAGCTTAAAAGACGAACTTAGTAGGGAATGTTCATTCCTGGCTGCCTATTTTAAAATTTAACAGCATTTGCACTTAAGCTGCAAACACAGTCCTTGTCCGACATTGTGCCTCGCTACGGAGCCCCCTTAATGCTAATTTCACTTTCCCTGGAATTTTCTTCCCGATTATAGTTTCAGCAGTGGGAACAGCAAATCCAGGCTGACGTTCGCCACTTCCTCTCCATCCGTCAAGACGAAAAGTTCTCTGGCAGGGCTGTGGCGAGGATTTTCCATGGCATTGGTAAGGTTCCTCTTAGTAGTGAGTCTGCACTGCTGAATTACACAGAAATATATAGATCTCTTAGTGAGTTTTTGCTCAGTCGTATTAACAGAAGGGTTAAGGCCTCCTTTCATGTCCCAGCAGGTCACATACACGTGGTTTTCTGGGCAACACTGTGAAGGTGGTTTGAGGGTTTACATACATACATACATACATACATACATAATTACACAGACAACACATACATTAAAAAAAGCATCATCACATACAGCATGTCGTTTGGTTACAGGTGTTTTAACATCCATATTCTCGAATAACATTTACCATCACAGATTTTTCATCTAGTATAACTAAATACCTCACTTTCATTGTACATTATATGTTCAAGTACAATTAGTATTATTATTTTTCCAATAAATCATAGTACCCTTACATTCTTGATTATCTATTTGATAAAAGTATACCTTTATATAATCCCCATGTGAAAGAAAATATTTTTTTTACCAACCATTTATATTTGTATATCACTATTTTCCATTATACATAATTCCACCAATCAACTATCAGGTATTCTTATGTTCATTGTTATCCTTGTACCTCATACCTTCAAATAGAGATCTTATTCCTTCATTTTTCAACAAAATATTCTAAATAGTTGCTACTTATATATACCAATTTTTAATTATTACCTTATTAGAATTATTTATCAACAAGAAGATATATTGTAACATGTTCTTAAGGTTATACATTATATCACCAATCCTCTATCAAGTATACATAAAATCGTTGTTATCCTTATCCTTTTTAAAGCAGAAAATTCTAAAGTATTCAATTTATAGATGTATCAGTTTTTCATTATATCGTTTTTAATCTATTTCACAGCATGATTGTGTTATCATTTAACGGTTTGAGTTTTTTAAATCTAGGACTAACAAGGCCCAATCTTTCTTGATTTATGAACTCATGTAAGGGAGATTTGGGGGGGGGGACCCTGGAATGCAACTATGCTGCCTGGAAGCGTGAGACAGACACAAACCCTGGGAATGTCTCAGGCAGGCCATTTCCAAAATAAAGCAGGTGTAACTGATTGGTGGACAGTGGGAGGTCAGGGGGCGAAAGGAAAAGTTTTCATACGCTGTTTGCACACAAAAGCGTCAGAACTGACTTTTCTACTTCTGTACCCCCATGGCTTTTCAGTTATACGCTTTGGAGAGAAAAAATATGCCAGGAGTTTCTTTTGCTGTTTAATGCAGTGGGATGATTGCCAGTTACCTCCCAAAGACCCATTAGATCACACAGGGTAGGCCTCCTCCGGGTTGCGTCTACTAGCCAATGTCATCTGGCTATTACCCGGGGGAGGGCCTTCTCTGTGGCAGCTCCGGCCCTTTGGAACGAGCTCCCCGCAGAGATTCCGACCCTCACCTCTCTCCAGCCTTCCGAAAAGCCGTTAAAACCTGCTGTGTCGGCAGGCCTGGGGTTGACGAGTTCCCTTCCCCTCTCGAATCGTGTGGCTGTTGGTTGTTTTTTAAATGCCCTGTACTTTGTAGTTTTTGTGTTTTTCCCTTCCCGAGTTTGTGCGCCGCCCTGAGTCCCGTAGGGAATAGGGCAGCATATAAATAAAATGAAACTCAAACTCAAAACTCAAGACATAACCTCTACACTGACGTGCAGAGAATGCTGGTGTAAAAGCTCACCTTATCTTTAATGAAGTTAATTTTGATCGTAGTGCTTGCTTCATTGAGGTTGCTTTGTCTGCACAGGGAGTCCATGCTACCCAGCTCAGATTTACGGCCGAGATCGTCGTTTCTGGAGAAAGCACCTTCACTTTGACTTCCATAAGATTATGCGCTTGGCTACAGAGGAGATCATCCGTTGGAGGTGAATTGAACGGGGCAGAATCTGGAGAGGCCAAGCCCCATGCACAGCTGCTTGTTCCCTCCCTCGTCTGTTGGCCACACGGCAAGCATTGCATTTCCAGAAGATCTGTGGCAGCCAAATGTCCAAGCTTTCTACAAAATAGGTGGAGCAACCGACGAAAGTTCTCCTGGCCTAAACAGAAATTGGTCGGGAGTCCTTAAAAAAACAAATATTGAATTAACTCCAAAAATATGAAATCCTACATATGTGGCAAAATCTTAAAAGAGTGTTCCTTCACCTTGTGGCTTTCCCTTCCAGAATTCTGGCAATGATGGAGTTGGACTGAGGGTTTAAGGAGTGGATAAGGCGCTGATTTATAATTTTCAATAGTTTTTGAAGAAGAGATAGTCCAGAGGACTTGGCAACTTTAAGACTAGAGAAATCTGCGAGTTGAAGTCCACAAGTCTTAAGTTGCAAGTTTGGGGAACCCTGAGATAGTTCCTCTTTTTGAGGAGAGTTAGAAGTCTTTTGATTTGCCTTCTGACATTTGAACTGGATAACAAACACACGTTGCTTATCTATAGCGTGCAATATTAAGTAAATACCTCTAAGGAGAAAGCCGAATGTTTTTGTATTACCCTGTAGATTTTTCCCTGGCAGAACTTGACCTGAATAAAACGGATTTTTTTTTTTTAACTTAATCTAACAAATCATTTTTTGCTTCTTCTGTTCTTTTACTATATAAACAGCATGAAATTTGAATCTTCCTCATTTGAGTGGGGCATTAAAGTTTTGGTATAAAAACGGTGCCAGGAGGAGGAGGAGGGCGGGTAAAGAGACTCATTCCTTGATATGTCCTCTGAATCAAAGATTCTGAGAGCTGGAAGGGACCCTTAAGATCACGGAGCCCAATTATATACCTTTCCCCTTCCTTCCCTCCCCCTCAATCCCACATCCCCCCCCCCCAACCTTCCAGAGCAAATACAGGGTATAAACATTTAGCAATCATACATACACTAAAATAAACTAACTAACTTTAGCATAGTCCCTATATAATTGTAAAACTTATTAAAACTTTTAATAATAATTCAAAAAAGATCATGGAGCCCAGCCCCCCCTGCTCAATGCAGGAAATTAAAGCATTCCTAAAACAGCCCCATCCCCACCCCTTAGCCCAGTGTTTCTCGACCTTAGCGACTTTAAGTCCTATGGACTTCAACTCCAGAACTCCCAGCCAGCTCTGCTGGCTGGGGGGTTCTGGGAGTTGAAGTCCACAGGACTAAAGTCGCCAAGGTTGAGAAACACTGCCTTAGCCATAGGTTTCACTGTCAAAATGGCTCCCGTCAAGTCCTTTTCTTCCTAAAGTTGACTTTTCCATACTAACCCCAGTGAGGATGTTAAGAGCTACCTGTTCTTCACCCACTCCAGACTGGGGTTCTGCAAGACAATGGCATGGCTCATCCAGCCTCACAAAAATCACCCAAGACCCTGTAGGAAGTTAGCACCTACTACCCCTAGAAAAATGAAATATCCTGGGAAATATTGAAAAGGCAGAATATTACATTTCCCTGCATCAGAAATGGAGAAACATGTTTTTTTTTAGGCAGGAAGCAGATTCACTCTTAATAGCCCCCACTTTTCTTAATGGCCCATTAAAATGCCCAAGCCAGTCTATTCTACATAACAAAGAGTTCTCCCCTTCAGCTCCAGGTGGGATGGGATTATGGCATGACAGTATTAGCCTTCCACAGAAAGTCACCACATGGCACCTGGAAACTCAAACTTGGCCCCGTGGGAGTCTGACAACCAATCAGAATGCATTCCTTACACAGGAACAGGAAACAGGTGGGCTGAACAGAGTAGAAAGCCAGGAACGTTCCGCCCTTCCCTCTCTCCTCTTCTTCTCCTCCACCCAACATCTGGAAGCATCTGATCCCCCCTTTTCCGTTCAGGAGCTCCTGTCCATCATTAAACCATCTTTCCAAGCAGCCTCCGTGTTTCCAGTGTCTTTTTCCCCACTTGGGAGCTGAACCCAGAAGGACGTTTCTCCCAACAACCCTTTCAACAAACAAGCAATACAGATTTGAAAGTCCAGTGGGAAACCAAACTTATAGGGAAAGAGGCCTATGGTTGGTCTGTTGGAAGAAATGTCCTTCTGGGTTCGTCTCCAAGTGGGGGAAAAGACACTGGAGACATGGAGGCTGCTTGGAAAGATGGTTTAATGGTGGACAGGGCCACATGGCTTGAGCCCTGAACAGAAAAAGGTGATCACGTGCTTCAATGTTGGTGGAGAAGAAGAGAAGGGCTGAGGGAGGGGATTGCTAGGCTTTTTATAGCCTGTTCAGTCCCACCTCTCTGTTTCCTGTTCCTGTGTAAGAAATGTATTCTGATTGGTTGTCAGACTCCCATGGGGCCATGCAGGGGCAACTCTCTAGGCTGCATTTTGAATCCAGGTTTGATTGAGTTCTCAGATGCCCTGTGATGAGATGGCTAAAGGGCCAATATTATCATGCCTTAATCCCATCCTCCCCCTGGAGCTGAAGGGGAGAACTCTTTATTATGTAAAGGGACTGGCTTGGCTTTAATGGCTCATTGACAAAGTGGGATGGGCAGGAAGCTTCAGGGAGCTGTTCTCTCTTTAAAACATGTTTCCTCCCTTTCACATCCAGGGGAAATATAATATTCTGCCTTTTCAATATTTCCCAGGATATTTCATTTTTCTGGGAGAGGGCTGGGTGATAACTTCCTACGGGTCTTTCATGAGTTGACAAGTCATTTCTTTTTCTCCTTCCCTCCAAATTCCTGACTGGGGGTCTCCATGAAAAAGAAAAAGACGTATCTCAGCAAAGCTAGACAGACATCCGGGATAAATAAGGCTGGACAATGTCTTCCCTTGATTCAGAAGGGTGCTTGATTTAAAAAAAAACCCTGGGCCAAAGGCAATTATGGGTAACAGAAATTCCTAATTTCCAACTGGCTATAACAAAACACGGTAGTTCTCGCCTTACGGAAATTCATTTGATGACCATTCTAAGTTGCAACATTGCTGACAAAAAGTGACTTATGGACCATTTTTCACGCCCTAACATGACATGCTCACATGATCAAGATTTGGGCGCTCAGCAAGTGACTCGTATTTATGACCAGACGCAAGTGTCCTCTGGTCATGTGATCCCCTTTTGCGACCTTCCAAAAAGCAGTCAGTGGGGAAGCCAGTTTCATTTAACAACCGTGTTACTAAACTGCGGCAGTGATTCACTTAACAACAGTGGGAAGAAAGGTAAAACCGGCAAAACCCACTTAACCTTTTGGGCTCCCTTGTGTTGGCCATATGTTGAGGACTACCTGTAGCGATTTCTGCACTGAAGGCGCTCGACCAACCTCATTGTAGATAATGTTGTGCGCTGAAAAATAAATTATGATTAAATCTGGGGGAGGATGATTGGGGCAGAGGGGTGATAGGCCACTATTGCAGCAAGAGGTGTTGTTATGGGAGGTTACAAAGCCAATAAAGGCGCACGTGTAGCTCAGGGTTGAAATGAGGGGTCCTTGACACCCTTCTGAACTTGCAGACGTTTCATGACCCAACTAGGTAACACCATCAGTTCTAGTGGGGTTTGTTCTCGGTTTATATTCAAGTAGAATAATTCCGGCCCCAGGAATGGGGATGATGCTGCGTCCCTGGAGGTATCCAGGTGCGGTGCGGAGCTTGGCAAGAGCCGCTCCCCATTCCTGCCTTCCCCGTTTGCGTTCGGGGCTTCAAGACAGCAGCCTGCGGCCAAGGAGGGAAGCCCTGCGCCGGAACCATCGTTCCCGGCATTATTCCCCCACCGGAGCAGTAAACTAAGAGTCCTTCAAGTATCCTTTACACAGCCTGTGCGACCGGAAAGTCTCGCAGGCCCCACCTCTTCCGGTGCTCCTCGCAGTCCAAGGAGCACTTAATATAGAGAGGTGAAGTCCAGAGCGCCCAGAGGACCGGAAGGAGCAATGGGACGCTTCCACTCCGCAGAGCTCCGCCCCTATGTCTCTTAAGTGCCAAGGCTGCCTAGAGGGCCTATCCGTTTCCGTTCCAGGCCTGATTCCACTTGCGTCACTGCCGCTTTCTTTATGATTAAGAAAGCCGCGTTCCTCCCGCCCAGCGCCCCCTGCCGGTTGCAGCGCGGAAGAGGGGGTCCTTGAGCGCAGTTGCCGTGGCAACGCCGGGGGGCCAGCGGGAATGGGGGCGCCCGGTTGGGGAAGCTGGCTGGGCCGGCCCTGAGCAACAGCCCCCCGAGGGCCTTTCTGTCCAAGTGGGCCGGCTCCTCCCTTGGAGACGTCAGCTGGCGGCCGGCCGGCCGGCTCCTCCAGTGGTAAGGAGTCCCGCAGGCTCAAGGCGACCCCGGCCCCGGCTTTGTTGGAGGGGGCGGGGAGGCATCAGCAGGGACTCCCTGGAAGCTCATTAGAAACCAGGCAGAAATTACAACTGACATGCCCAACATGTACGTTGCTAAGCGAGACACATGTCCAATTGATTGTTGGCCCATTTTACGACCTTCCTTGCCACCGTCGCTAAGCGAATCACAGCAGCCAATAACATATTCCAGAAGGTTCCCAATGACCCCAGGACCCTGAAACGGTCGTACATATGAGTCACTTGCCAAACAGCCCAATCTTGATCATGTGACCATGGGGTGGCAGGTCTGTATGTGTGCTGCAACGGTCGTAAGTGTGGGAAATGGTCATTATGTCGGTGCTGTTGTCACTTCCAACAGGCGCTGAAAGAACTGCTGTAAGTTGAAGTCTACCCGTAATTTTTTTAAAAAATTTTAATTTTTATTATATAAAATTTTAATTTTATTTTTGAAATTATTTTTTTACATTTTATTTATTAAATAAATACATCCTCATCATCCTTGGCATCCTTCAGTCTCAAAAGATTATGGTGTGCTCTGGAAAGAGGTCCAAAGGTGGCGTGTTTAATTTAATTTAAATGAATTTAAACAAATAAAACTAAATAAAAATGAATTTAGTTTAATAAATACAGTCAAGGGAAAAGAAAGCATCTGGCTAGTTTCCTTTCTCCCCCTCTTCTTTTACAGGGAATCCTGCAATGGCAAGAAGCTGGCTTCCAAGAATGTAATTACTTCTCTCGATACTTCCGTGGTTTTTCCCCCCCTCCATTCGCTGGGATGTTATGAAAGCTATTTAGGATGGCATTAGATTGCATTAACAATAATGGGCGAAGGCCAGTGAGAGTAAAAGGAAGAGGCTTTCTTTCCACACCTCCTTCTTCTTTCAAATGGAGCACTGGGAGGGTCTCCATCCAGCCCATAATCGTCCCATCTTTCCTTCCTGGAGTGGCGGGATTTTCATGGGTTAATTTAAAGATAACTTTTATTGTCGTTTTTTTACTGTGGGCACACTAGCACACATTAAAAATGAAATTCTGTTGCCTGCTCTCAAAAGTGTACACATAACATACTCAGAAACAAAGGATATACATCTACACATCTACATTTATATGTATATTATATACCCATGATGGCGAAACTATGGCACGCTTGCCAGAGGTGGCACCCAGAGGCTTCTCTGTGGCTGTGCGTGCCATCACCAGCTGCCCCTCAGGCATGCTGGCCAGCTGGTCTTCACGACCTGAAAACGGCCCCAATAATGGCCATTTCCCTGTTTGGGGGGCTTTTTCAGGCTGTTTTCCAGGCTCGTTTGGGGGCTTTTTTCAGGATGTTTTTTTGGCCCGTTTTCCAGCTGTTTTCTGGCCCGTTTTCCAGGCCCGAAAAATGGTCTGAAAATGGCCCGAAAAACAAGCATGCACACACCAGCAA
The DNA here is from genome assembly GCF_051295495.1 of Thamnophis sirtalis. NCBI lineage: Eukaryota > Metazoa > Chordata > Lepidosauria > Squamata > Natricidae > Thamnophis > Thamnophis sirtalis. The sequence goes on along the minus strand of NW_028261382.1, from coordinate 101,653,802 downwards.
GCTGGTCTTCGGGTTTCCGGCACTCCAGCACGCACACATGCACACATATTCCGGTTAGGGCACTCGGTGCAGAAAAGCTTCGCCCTCACTGTTATATACTCTATGAGTCCAAAAAAGGGCTGTGGAAATATGTACTGGACATAAATTGGTTCAACTTCTACCCTCGAAACGACGCTCTAGGGCAGGGGGTGTCAAAGTGGGTTTCTTCAAGGAGCGGATCAGGGTTGTAGTGGTCCTCCGTGGGCCAGACGGGTGGGGGAGACGGGACGGACGCCTCCTGTTGCAGCCTGCCAGCCAAAACGGAGCATGGGGGAGCTATGCGTAGCCTCCTTGTACCCCATTTTCACTAGCAGAAGCACCGTGGGGTGGTCCTTTGCTATTTTCAGGGTCAGATCCGGCCCATGGGACTTGAGTGGACACCCTTGCCATAGGGCAGAGGTCTTCAAACCGATTCCCCGACTGGCTGGGGAATTCTGGGAGTTGAAGTCCACAAGTCTTAAAAGTTGCCAAGTTTGAGGACCCTTGCCATAAGGGCCCAAGGACAGGTTTCTTTCCCCCATGCCATCCCTCTTGCTCTTCTCAGGCTCCCTTCCCAAGGCTGTCCTCGGCTTACGACAGTCCCCGGCTCTTACTCTCTCGGCCGTCCTCAACTTACGACAGTTCATTTAGGGACCTTTCCATGTTACAACAGCCCTGAAAAAAAGGGAATTATGTTTTTTTCACAAGACCGCTGCACCAGCCTCCGGTCAGGTGGTTGAAATTCAGACGCTTGGCAATGAATGTGAAGGCTCATAGTTACGACGGTCGCAGCATCCCGGGGTCACATGACATCTCCATCCCCCCCTTTTGCGATGCCCTGACAAGCAAGTACAATGGGGAAGCCAGATTCGCTTAAAAGTTTGTCAGATGGGGCATGGAAATTCACTTAACAAACTCTCTTGGCGAAGGAAATTTTAGGCCCCATTATGGTCGTAAGTCGAGGACTACCTGTCCAGAGGCTCCCGTGGTCCATTTCTTTCTTTCTTTCTTTCTTTCTTTCTTTCTTTCTTTCTTTCTTTCTTTCTTTCTTTCTTTCTTTCTTTCTTTCTTTCTGTCTGTCTGTCTGTCTGTCTGTCTGTCTTTCTTTCTTTCTTTCTTTCTTTCTCTTTCTTTCTTTCTTCCTTCCTTCCTTCCTTTCTCTTTCTCTCTCTCCTCTCTCTCTCTCTCTCTCTCTCTCTCTCTCTCTTTCTTTCTTTCTTTCTCCTGTCTGCTTCCTTCCATTTTGAAAAGGCGGCAGCCAGTGACACCACCTGTGTAAGTGCCATTCAGCCCAGCAGTGGCTATCTGGATTGGGAGGGTGATTGATTGACTGATCGATTGAGAGGATTGATGAACCCTTTCATTCTCCTGAGGCTGATGCCAGATGGTCAGTTAGATTGATTGATTCCTTCCTTCCTTCCTTCCTTCCTTCCTTCCTTCCTTCCTTCCTTCCTTCCTTCCCTCCCTCTTTCTTTCTTCCTTCCTTCCTTCCCTCCCTCCTTCCTCTTTCTTTCTTTCTTCCTTCCTTCCTTCCTTCCCTCCCTCCTTCACTCTTTCTTTCTTTTTTCCTTCCTTCCCTCCCTCCTTCCTTCTCCCTTCTTTCTTCCTTCCTTCCTTCCTTCCTTCCTTCCTTCCTTCCTTCCCTCCCTCCCTCCCTCCTCCTCCTCCTTTTCTTTCTTTCTTTCTTTCTTTCTTTCTTTCTTTCTTTCTTTCTTTCTTTCTTTCTTTCTTTCTTTCTTTCTTTCTTTCTTTCTTTCTTTCTTTCTTTCTTTCTTTCTTTCCCTGCAGGGTGGACCAGGACCGAGCGATGAGCTGGAAATTCTGGTTCCTCTTCCTGCTGTATTTCGTGCAAGGAATCCCCTACGGGCTGCAGTCGGGACTCTTGCCCATCTACTTCCGGACGGTGGGCCTCTCCTTCACCAAGATCAGCCTGACCAAGCTGCTTTACTTGCCGTGGTTCCTCAAGGTCTTCTCGGCGCCCTTCGTGGACTGGTATTTCTCCAAGAAGGCCTGGCTCATCTTCACCATGTCCGGCCTGGCCCTCACCTGCCTGGCCTGCTCCTTCCTGACCCCGGAGGTGGACTTCCTCGGAGTGGCCGTCGCCCTGCTGTTCATGAACCTCTTCGCTTCCCTCCAGGACGTGGCGACCGACGGGATCGCCATCCAGATGCTGGGGCGCGAGGAGCTGGGCTTTGGCACAGCATCCAGGTGGTGGCCTACAAACTCGGGTCCGTCCTGGCCGGAGGAGGCCTGCTGACTTTCCTCCATCACCTGGGCTGGGGACCCCTCTTCGTCTGCCTGGCTCTCGTATACGTTGCGGCCAGCTGGTTCACCTCCACCTTTCCCCTGAGGCCCTCTCCTCGAGGCAGCCAGGCCGAGGAGAGCAACTTAAACCTTCTGGGCTTCTTCCATGAGCTTCTCCTTGTGCCCGACACGCTGTGGACCGCCGGCTTAGTCCTCATCTACAAGTTGGGTGAGTCTTTCTTATCCCCCAAAGGCGAAATGGGAAATGGGAATCTCTCCATGCTTTGAGCCTTTACAAAAACTCACGTCTGTGATCTCTGTATTTAAAATTGATGCTCAACAGTTATTCTAAGGTCCTTTTTGTTTTGTTTTCAAATTCTTATACTTATTTGTTTATTCAATTTAAATTTATGCCCCCCATCTCTCTATTAAGCGACTCTGATTGGCTTATTGCATCATAAATCACCCTATTTGTGGTCTTTTTATATTATATTTATATTATTTATAAATACTAGAAATAAGAGGAGGCCTTCAGGTGCCTCGCCAGGAACTGACCCTCCTCCTTTCTCCCCCGCAGGTGAGCAGGGGTCTCTCTCCATGTTCCCCCTCTTCCTCCTGGACCACAGCTTCTCCCCCCAGAAGCTGGGCTTCTGGAATGGGATTGTGGCCACCGCCTTCTCCATTGTAGGCTCCTTCCCTGGGGGGCCAGCTGATGTCAAACGGCAGGTAAATGAGGGGGGGGGACGGCTTTTCTCTCTTCTTTGGAAATCTCTCCCTGGGATCCTGGGATTTAAAATCCGGCATCCCCAGAAGGATGGTGGAATCTGTCAGTACCTCTCCATTAGATAATTAGGAAAGAAGACCACGAGACTCCGTGGGTGGAAATCAAGTGTACTTTTACTGATTATAAATGATTAAAGGCATAGCGAAGCGAAGACTGATTATTTAGGCGCGAAAGCAAATGATATATAGAATAGCCCATTCCCCCAGCCCTTGGCATCCCAGTCACAGTCCAATCATAATTCTCCCAAGTGTCAGGTGCGAGATAACTTCAAAAGGCATCACGAAGATGGAATGTTGGTGCCGTTAGTCCTGGCGGGAACTTCCTACACATGCGTAGTCCGACAAGCAGCTGAGCTCCAGAAACTTCCTCCAGCACAATGAGTAACCCCTCCCAAATACCATGCCCTCCCTCCCTGTTTCATGGCAGCCGAAGCAACAGCAAAGCAGACAGAATCTTTTCCTTTCTTAAACTCTCTCTCTCTCTCTCTCTCTCCCTCCCTCCCATCCTCCCTTCCTCCTCCCTCTCTCTCTCATTTTCAACAATAGCCCATGAGGGAGGGGGAATATTCAGCAGGCCTCTTTCCCAATAAAGGAGAATATTTGTAGCTCAGGGTTGACCTGTGAGGGGTCCCTACTGCTCTCTGAGCTTGGCGGTTTTCTTGCAGATGTTTTCATTACCCAACTAGGTGACACCATCAGTTCCAGAAAGGAGTGGGCTTGGCTCTCTGTTTATATACAGTCCCTTCTAGCACTGATGATGTTACCCAGTTGAGTAATCAAACGTCTGCAGGAAAATCAGCAAACTCAAAAGAGAGCCAAGGACCTCTTCTTCCTCCTCCTCCTTCCTCCTCTCCTTCCTCCTCCCCCTCCTCCTCTTCCTCCTCCTCCTCTTCTTCCTCCTCCCCCTCCTCCTCCTCTTCACACCCTACTCCCTTTTAGCACTGATGATGTTACCTAGTTTGATCATGAAATGTCTGCAAGAAAACCACCAAGCTCAGAGAGCAAAAAGGACCCCACAGTCCTCCTCCTCTTCCTCTTCCTCTTCCTCCTCCTCCTCCTCCTCCTCCTCCTCCTCCTCCTCCTCTCCACAAACCTCACTCCCTTCTAGCACTGATGATGTTACCTAGTTTGATCATGAAATGTCTGCGAGAAAACCACCAAGCTCAGAGAGATCCTCTTTTGAGAATCATGGGGAATTTGCTTCCACTCCCACCTCCCAAAAAACCAGAACGAAGGGGGGAAAGTGCTCTGAAAGTCCAGTGGAATAACTAAAAACTCCAGGGTCCTTCTGTCCGAAAAGCTCTTCCTTTGGGGAACATCTGCTCTTGAACCCAGGGCCGCGACTAACACTCCCAATTACTCTGTGGCCCTGCTGCTTTGGAGCCCCTCAAAGCCACCTCTCGGCTTCCCTCCCGGCTTCAGGGCTTGGTGGCACCACCTTCCTTTCTGGTCCCCAGAGGGAGGGGCCCTTTTTGCCCCCTGGATGCAAACTCTGAGAATCATCACCTTCTTTTAACACACAGACACCCATAATCCCCTGATGGTGAACCTATGGCACGCATGGGCCCTCTCTGTTGGCACATGCGCCCTCGCCAGCTGCTCTTCTGGTTTATGGTGCGCACATGCATGCCAGCCAGCTGGTCTCGCCTGAAACACAGCCAAAAACCAGACTCTTTTGGGGGTCTTTTTCAGGCTGTTCTTTTGGCCCATTTTCAGTCCATTTTTCGGCTTCAAAAAAAAAGGCTCAAAAATGCCCAAAAAACGTCCTGAAAACGGCCCATAAAAACAGCCCAAAACAGCCAAAAACCAGACCTCAACATTCTTGTTAGAGCAGTCGGTGCCCTAAAGCAGTGTTTCTCAACCTTGGCAACTTGAAGATGTCTGGACTTCAACTCCCAGAATTCCCCCAGCCAGCATTCGCTGGCTGGGGGATTCTGGGAGTTGAAGTCCAGACATCTTCAAGTTGCCAAGGTTGAGAAACACTGTCCTAACCACTGCTGGGGAATTCTGGGAGTTGAAGTCCAGACATCTTCAAGTTGACAAGGTTGAGAAACACTGCCCTAAAGGATCGCCATCAGCGCCACAATCCCTCGCGGGGTGAAGCCTGGGCACCCGAACGGAGCTGGCAGAGGTTTTACTGGCCGGATGCCTTCCCTGTCGCCAATGCGGAGTTTTGTTCAGCAGATCTGTTCTCATTCCGACCTCTCCGGCTTCTTCCCCCCCCCACCAGGAATTGGGACTCTCTGCAGAGATTGCTGGTCCTTCGCTTCTTCAACCTCCTCTTCCAGACCTGGGTGATGGTCAATTACACTGACCACGCGGCGGCCTTTGAAGGTGAGTCAGGTGTCCCCTCCAGGGCAAGTGGGCCATTTGGCCCTCTGGCTCCGGAAGACAGGAGTCTCCGGGACCCCCCCTGGGGAAGAAGGAGGAGGAGGAGGAGGTGACAACGCAGAACCTGGGAAGCTGGATCCGAAAGTGGGAGGGGAGGGGAAAGGAAGCCATCCTGGTTTGTCCTGGAAGGACCAAGTGCCAGGGGAAATGACCCTGGGGCATGCCGGTAGGCTCTGACTTTGGCCGTGGCAGTAGAGACACAAATTGGGAAGAACCGAATGACAGAGTTGGAAGGGACCTCGGAGGTCTTCTAGTCCAACCCCCAGATCCTCTGCCATTCTATCCAATCTCTTTTTGAAAACCTTGTTTTGTAAACAAGGTTGGGGCACCCACAACCTCTGGAGGCAAATTCTGTTCCACTGATGGATTGTTCTCGCTGTCAGGAATTTTCTTCTCAGTTCTAAGTTGCTTCTCTCCTTGATTAGTTTCCACCCATTGCTTTCTTGTCCTGCCCTCAGGTGTCTTGGAGAATAGCTTGACTCCCTCTTCTTTGGGGCAACCCCTGAGATACTGGAAGGAAGGAAGGTGGGAAGGAAGGAAAGAAGGAAGGAAGGAGAGAAGGAAGGAAGGTGGGAAGGAAGGAAGCAGAGAAGAAAGGGAGGGAGGGAGGAAGCAAGGAGAGAAGGAAGGAAGGAGAGGAGGAGGGAAGGAAGGAGAGAAGGAAGGGAGGAGAGAAGGAAGGGAGGAGAGAAGGAAGGATCTCCCCTTGATTAGTTTCCCACCCATTGCTTCTTGTTCTGTCCTCAGGTGCCTTGGAGAATAGCTTGACTCCCTCTTCTTTGGGGCAGCCCCTGAGATATTGGAAGACTGTTATTATGACTCCCCTGGTCCTTCTTTTCATTCAACTAGACATAACCCAGTTCCTGCAACTGTTCTTCATGTGTTTTATTTGAAGTACCTGGGTGCCTCTTGATGCCAAGGGAACAGCTTTCTAGATTCCCAAGAAGGTCCTAAGCCCCCTCAGGGGTCCCTCAGTGTCTCCTGGCCACCAGGGACAGGCAGCTTAGCAGCCCAGCCCAGAGCACCTCCCTTGGGCAGAGGGTTGGGCCAGAAGGCC